>NW_007578462.1:302932-334224 GCF_000690725.1 Stegastes partitus
TTAAGTCAGAATGTTGTTTGGTCATGTGACACAGTTTTTCCATCATAACTAGAAGCTGTCAAAGACCCAGTTGAAGCTAAAGTTGGTTCGTTTAGTTTGTTTACAGGATCTGCTCGTATACAGACGATGTGTTTCTATTCATTTTTAATGTTGCATGGAAACAGGAAAGTCATGGTGAGGTGTGCAGCTTTCTCGCTTTCTGTCTGACCTTTTTTGGAGCAACAGGAGGCAGTGCAACACACCACACATACCACACACACACACACACACACCACACACACACACACACACACACAAAGGTCAGTCATGTCAGTGCCACCTGGCCGTTCCTGTGACGCTGGGCGGTGGATCAGCAGCAGCACATCCTTTCTTCGCTCCGTTCTGACTCTTGGTCGGCAGCCTGACTCTCCGTCCTGACGTCTTCCTTCTTCCTGCACCTTCACTCTGAGACCAAACAGCCAAACACACCACTGTTTGCTTTTGTTTTTGTTGAAAGTGAAAGAGAAAAGCAGCGAGGAGGGAGAAACACATTTCTGATGTAATATCCCGGCACTTCAGGGGTTTCTGATATTGAGGAGAAATACACTATGAAGGCTGCTTCATGGCCAAATATCAGGATAATACTTTCAACAAATATTTTCCTTCTCCGTCTGAAGAGCCTTCTGAGTTGTGCTACCTTGAACTATTTTCTCTCATGGACCAAACATTAGAATATGACAGAGTGTTTTCGGAGCATTGTGGTAATATTTTCCAGGGTGTTTGAGGTCTTAATGTGGCCGATCCGTCCGAGCCGCTGCTGCTGATTGAGAGGAGCTCTCTGGTGCTTTAAAGCTAAATAACTGCTCCGCTGAGGGCACTGTCCGTATTTTTGAAATTTTGCAGAAGCATGATTTGGAGTGTTTCACAGTCATTATCTCTGACCTTCCCAGTTTGAACCTCTCCAGGTTTTAGATTGGTGGAAAAGCCTCCAAGTCACAGTGCACCAGGAGGCTGATTTTACGCTGCAGACTGATTTCATACTTAGTGGAAATTTGATCAGAATGTCTTCTGTGGGTAACCTCGCTCACAAAGAGAAATGTTCTGCTGTACAAAGCAGCTCCTCTGCATTGTTTCACATTTGATCCTAGTGTTTGTGCTTCAATCCTTTTATTTTATCCTGCTGTAGGACTGGTTGGTGTCATTCACATCATAATGTCTTACTGCCACATTTAAAGCTTCACTAATAATATATAACAATGAAAGCCCCAGATATCTTTTGTGCTCAATGAGATGAATGCCACTTCTATTAAAAATGTTCTCAGAAATGTTATTTACAATATTATTAGATTCTTAAATAGCAGAATGTGGAACTCTATGGTACACGTTGTCCTTTGTGTTTTGTGTAGGATGTCAGGGGAACAGTACAGAACTCAAACTACACATGATGGATGGAAGCAGCATTTGTTCTGTTCAAAGAGCATCAAGCAGCGTTTTGCTTCAACTAGGAGCTAATAAACTGATAGTTATTTCTACTGCTGCTGCATAATTGAAAAAGGGGCTGAACTGAAGGTGCAGCGTGTTACCGGTTAGATTCACATCCAACACCGTACCTCGTTAGTGACAGTTTCAATTAAACACTCAGCTCCCTGGTGTTTGTCAAACTATTTGTGTTTTAACAAAGTTCTGGTGTGAGTTAATGAGAAAAGGGAAAAGTTTTTCTGATGTCTTTGAGCAGAAATGTGTCTAACTTTGTCTTTTTCTAAGTGATTCCTATTCTGGCCTGATGGGGGCAGTGTTGCCTCACTGTTGTGATGCTGACAGCGAGACACACTGATACAGAAATGCTGGTGTCTGGCTTGTTTCTACGGCAACGTGACGGTTACCGGGTTTGTTCTGAGAGCTCAGATGACAACAGCTCCACTAATTAAACATGATGCTGCTAATGAGTTAGCTTCTCTGCCATTCAGCACTTAGAGCTTGTGTGTTGTGAGCGACGAGTTTGAACCTGGACCCAAATGCAGAACACAGGACACAGTGAGCAACGTGTAAATGCATGATTCATTGGTCCAGTTGTTGTTGAGGGGAGAGGAGCTCCGTCTGGGAGGGAGTCCAGGAAGGTAGCTAAGATGAATGACTGTGGCTGGTCAGCAGAGGCGCTGGGTGTAGCGACTGCACAGAGGCTGACGGTGCCGAGCCTGGAGGTCCAGAGCACTTTGTGTGGTCAAGGTGAAGATCTGGTCAGGTTGGAGGTGGTTGATTGGAAGATGAGTCTCAGGTGTGTCACAAAAACCACGACGAGAGGAGAACAGAGCAACAAAGGTCCCGTTTACACGCAGCAACTACGGTGATATCTCAACGGGCCTTTGGTTCACCTGGAAACGAAGCTACGAGTCCCCGACAACCATCACATCTGAAAACTCCAGCCACAGTGGAGATCTGGAAAAACTGTCTCTACGTTTGCATGTAGACGGGAGGAGGCGGAGTCTGACGTCACAGTGTGTGACTAAAGCGTCACATGTGTGCGGCCATGTTTACAGTGTGGCTGCGTCCATACATGTGGACCGACATGTTCCGTCAGTAGTTTCAGTGTTTCCTTGTTGTGTCTCTAACAGCTCATGTAGGAGCAGCTCCACGTCTCTGTTGGTGTGAACAAACGGCCCCATTATCATTAATGTAACAGGAAGTTTTTGTTGTTGTGTTTTTCCAGGATTCTGATTGGCTAGCGTGGCTTTATGCTTCTCGTCACACTGCCCCCTGTAGGTCTGGCAGCTCATAACGATGTGTTTATGTGGGTACGAAGATTTTCTTGAAAACGGATGTTGTTTTTGAAAACGTAGATGTGTTTTAGTGAATACCGGCTACTTGTGAACGTGGCCTAAAGGAAAGAGCTGCTGCTGCTGCTCACGATGCAGGACGGATTGTTAGATCCGCTGACCAGTAGAAGGATCCATTTTCTAATCTTTTGCTATCAGCTGTAAACGGACTCAAATCAGAACCAAACACAAAAACACATTCATGTGATTTCTGTGTCACCAGCTGAACACTCGTCGGGTTCACAGTGTGTGATTCTGTAACAGAACCTGAGAGGGAGACGCTTGAACAGGTGAGCTCCACACCACAAGTTACCATGGTGACCTAGCAGGTTAAAACAGAGCCACTGTGGTCTGGACACCACGAGAAGTTTGGACTGATGAAGGAGTCTCGTACAGGAATCTCAGCTGCAAACACACAACTAGTGTTTGTCACAAACGCACTCCTGAAAAAGTCTGGAGGCTTTGAGCTGCTGGAAGAGTAAAGTAGAGCAAGACTTCCAGAAGATATCGATGAAGACTTCAGGCTGTCCAGAATCTGGACCGCTGCAGCCAGAAAACTTCCACCAGAATGCCGTCCGTTCACAGCAGCGTGCACACAACTGTGATTCGTGATGACATGACCACCTAATGTGGAGTTAGTAGAAGGTAGAGCAGGTTGTGTGAAACGTGGGAGAAGATAAAATATGAAACACACTCAGAGAACCCACGTGTTCAGACATCTGTCAATGAAGAACGTCATAAATACTGAAACCTTTTTTGTATTCAGAGGTGTGATCTGATGTCGTCGGTGTGGAAATGATCCGTTTGCTTCACGTGCAGTTCTGTTGGGATGCAGAACACTCTTTAGAGAGATAATGTTTCATCCTTTCTTCTAATCATACACATTACAGCTCTGTATCCTGATGGTGACACAGCTATAGTTAAAATAAACCAGTATCACATTATGGTTCATGATGAGCCGTGTTTCCCTCTGAGGACGGTTCTGTGTGAGGTCCAGGTTATTATACAGCAGCCTGTAGGATGGAGCAGTCGCTGTGGTACCGCCTCAGACAGACTGACACCATTGATCACAGCACTTTCCTCTCCTCTCCTCCATTCTTCTTCTCTTTTCTCCTCTCTGTCTGCTGTTGGAACAGAAGCAGTGAATTAAGAGCTGCTTTTATCTCATGTGTCCACCGGCTCCCCAGACCCGGCCCACAGACAACCACCTCCAGTGATTAGCAGTAAATTGATTTCACACTCCAGTAATGCCCAGACCGGGCTATAACAGGAACTGGAAGCAACTGTAGGTCACACAAATTAATTACTGCAATTAGCTTCCAGACAGTTAGCGAGGTAGAGGACATGGAGACGGAGGAAGAGAGAGACTCTGTGCACTTCAGAAACACCAGGACTTCCTCTCATGTGCTGTTTGCATTCAGCTATGAGGAACCTGAAACCTCCGAGGGGATCTCCAGGATCTGCACCTCACAACGGGTCAGCTGGAAATGAAATCATGGATGCCTAATAAAGTCTGAGCATCACAATACATAGCAAGTCAGTGCTGCTTCCAACAATTTCATGAGCAGAACCTCAGGGGGTGCAAAGTTCTGGTAGAACAGAAAGAGGAGGCTGCAGTTCACAGACCATGAAGAGATGTTCACCAGGGAAGATGCAAAGCTGATGTCTGTCAGTCCAAGACTTCCAGCAGCACGATATGAAATGGGATGGTTTTGTTTTATCCCTTATGCATCTGTTCAGTGGAGGAGCTACATCTCTGACAGCTGGTTTAATACAGATGTTAACCGACTTAAAGTTAAGTTGAATCTTACGACTTTAATGTTGTACCCTCTGTTTCATGTGGAACTGAATGTTCCTGATCCCAGAGCCCGACTGTCCAAACGCTGCCTTACTGTCTTTTTAAAAGGTTGTTCAGGAATAAAAACAAATCCAAGAGTTACTCTGACAACATCGCACATCTGCACAGGACGGTGGTTCTGTTGTGACAACGGTGAACAAAGGTAATCTTAAGTCAAGGTGTCCGTCTCAGAGCTCTGTTTAAAGTCTCTTTAAAATTATTTCAACACTAAGTCCTTTAAAACAACACAGAGCGTTTTACCTTCTATAGCATATAAACCCCATTCGGTATCGCTCAAACAGCTTCAGATGTTTCCAGACTTATTGGACTCTTTGAGGCTCTTCTCCAGCCCTTCATGCTCAGGTGTCTTCATGTGTGGACGGGAAACGCTGTCAAAGCGCTCTGAGCACCACTAAGGTAGAAAAGTGCCTCATAAGAGCTGACCATCTAACATTTCTCTAAATGATTCTCAGCTACAGGCAATAACTTCAACGCTCACAAGCCGAGGAGCAGAGACACAAACATGTGGTCTAAAATCTTTCTAGAAGTGAGACACATCTGAACATGGCTGAGGCTCTGCAGCATGTACAGTCCCACTTCCTCCCTCTGAATCAGCATGCACGGCTCAGCTCGCTTTATCAAAGCAGCCATGACTGCAGCTGTGGAATAAAGGCGATGAATAAAACATTTGTAGTAAAAACGAAAATATCAGAACGATTTGTCTACTGTAAAGCCAGCTTCCAGAATAAATAATTCAACGAGCATTCTTCTATTTTCAAATTGCATGTAAAGAGGTGATTGTATATAACCAATTGTGATCATTCCTGCTCGTAGCCTTTGTAGTGTTTAGAGTTTCCACATTGTCCAACTGTTCCCCAGGCACAGAGCATTACCGCTGCCATTCAGAACAACAACAATCCATCATCTTCCAGCTGCCAATTTGGCTGCTCTCATTTTAGCAAATAGAACACAGTGTACAGTACACACAATCCAATGTCCTCGCTGCAAAATATGCCCCATGTATGCTGCTGATTGCAGAAAAAAAAAGAATCACATATTCGAAGCTTTCATGCAGCTCATTGAGGTTTATCAATGTTTTCATTTTCCCATCTATCTGTCCATGGAATTCAATTTGAAGCCCAAGCTTGGAGAGCGCTGCTTCTTCCACTTGGGGTAGTAGCTATTGATGTAGGCCACATGCTCCTCTGGCCTCTAGCGAGCAGCCCAATTTTCTATCTATTTACGCCACAGTTATGACCCCATTGATTTCAAATAGCCCCGCTGCTATGGAGGCTCATCTCTGATGCATGCAGTGACAGCGACTGATCAACAGCGTGGGAGCAGCTGAAAGCCTCAGTGGGCCGGCTAAATGGGCCGGCTAAATGTGTGCTTTGTCTCTTGTCAATGGAGGGAGCGCATCGTCAATTATGCCAGTGATAGTGTACGGCTGAAGTTGGATCAGAGCTTTCTTTACTGCCCTCGGATTCCAGACACAACGGCATCACATTGTACTCTACGCTCCCTCATATATGTAGAAGATAAATCATGTTTGTGGCACTAAACCGAATCATTATAACAGTCCCAAGATACATGTGATTAGACACATATGTGTGGATACACCCTGAGCTACTACAAGGCAGCCTCTGATGTGGATTTTATGAAATTACGTTGATTTATCTTCTTTTAACAAAGACCAGCAATGTGTGTGTGAGGATTAATCAGACAACAGGGATCAGATATGGCCCAGTGGTGTGATGATCTTACACGGACTGGATCCTCACCATGTTCTGGAGAAGTCACCACACACACCGATACGGTAGCAAGCCCACAGTCTCAAGGGTTCAGTTTACAATCATGCTGTCTTCAAAAAGTCTTGAAACCACAAACTGAGTAGGAAAATGTCCACTGAGGTCATTAATGACGAGCAGCGTCATGTTTTTTGTAGACTTCTTTTATTTACAACACGAGGCGTCTCCTCCTGCTGGCTGTTAGCAGTAATGCAGGCTAGAAGAACGTTTAGGTTTGCGTGGAGCTAATGCCTCTTTAAGCTGCAGAAAGCCTTTGATCAGGTGATTCAGTGTTACGTTCTCCATCTGTAGGTGACTGTATTGGAGCTCCTGGAGGCTTTTATAACATCAGTTAGATGCTGTGTGAGCACCAAGGGCCCAGACGTCATGGAGCTTTGTCGCTGTGTGAGTCAGGTTTAAAGCTGCCAGATGAAACTGATGGAGGGCAGCATTCAGCTGGCCATCGAGCCACAAGCACTCCTTTAGCTTCACAGCTGAAGGTGTTCATGCCTTTAACACCAGGGTTTGAAAGGTGTGTTTTCTGTTATTAAAAACGACTAAATTGATCAGAAACGGTGAAACAGAAAGAACAGTCCGATGTTCTGGGAGTAGAGCACCAAGTGTCGGCTTAAAACTGGTGTTCTGTCAAAATCACTTCAAAGGATTCATATCCTGTAAAAAAACCCAAAAAAACAAAAGAATCTGAGCACATGTGAGAAGTTCTGATGGACTCAGCTGTGACTAAGAGTCGTGGGATGTTCCACAGAGGAGAGACTGAAGATGAAACACAGTGGATCCATCAAACCAGAGCAGCAGGGTTGGTTTATGGAGGAGCAAGCTGAGACACATCCAGCACGGTGAAATATCTCTGGAACAGATGCAGGGTGGAGGAAAAAACTAAACACAAGTTGCAGAAATTGTAAAAAGTTCAGTAAATATCTGTAGCACATGTAGCTCTCCAGAGACAGTCAACGTTTTATTGTTCTTCTGTTTTTGTAAAATTAAATAATTAATGGAACGTGACTGCTGTTTTTCCCCTTCAGCCACGGTTGCACTGTTTTCATAGAAGTGTAAGAAGAAGAAACACCCAGAACCTGCTCAGAGTTCACAGGATTAACTTGTCCTTTGTGGGTTTTAGCTGAATGACTTCGTCACATCGTGGCCTTCATCAGCAGACGAAGTTCAGCTACTTGAGCTCGACAGGTTCATTCATTATAAAGGTGGGCAGTGACTAAACTGTGATGCTGATGAGCTGCATTGTGGGAAATGTGGGAAAACAGGGTTTTGGGAGCTTGACACAAGGCAGCAGGCAGTGAGCAGATCTGTGTGGATGAGTGACAAGGTTCATATTGCTGAACATGAAAGCCTCCTCAGAGCACAAATCAATGTGGCTTTGACTCTGGCTTTTCATATTCTCATCAGAAGAGTGGGGAGCTCTGGTTCAGCACACATGGCTGCCGGTGTGGTGGCAGCAGCAGCATGTGTGTCCTCACAAACACGTCTCAAGCTATCGACGAGGTTCCTCCTGAAGCTGCACTTCAGAGTCGGCTGCCTTTCAGTGAAGACGTCTTTCATCTACCAGCAGTGTGTCCAGCACTTTGTAGTCCAAATGTCCTCCTCATCCCACCTCCCCGGTACCAACACCACAAGTTAGGCTTTGAAACTTTCTCAGTGTTATTTCTGGTTCTAACTTGTAAACTGTCAGCAGCCTCATTTAACCCTCTGTCACGGTCCATCCAGCCTCCAGGATCAGCTGGATGGACCAGAACCAGGTGGACATGGTTCAGATAGTTTATTGCTCAATAAATGAACACAACAGAACTGTGACAACACAAAGGAAGATGGTGGATGTTGGTAAAAATCAAAGAACCAAATGAAGGCTAACAGAGTGCCAGCAGAAGTTCCCACAAACACAAAGACACAGAGCGAGCGGCACCAGGACTGTTCACACTGAAGCCCAGCCGGCCGGCCTGAGAGGCTGCTGCTTGCTTTATAGCCAGGTGTGGTGACTGCTGGGTGGAGGAGGAGTGGTGCTGGTCCAATCAGACGTGACCGGAGGCGGGAGAACAAGGCTGAAAGTAGGTCAGGAGCTCCAGGACAATCATCACTGATGTCTGGCAGGTGTGGTTCTGGAGAACCATCTTCACAAGTCCACACCAACAAAATGGCACCAACATCACGGGCCGTACCACCTTCACATAAACACTGGGCTCAAACTGGCACAAGGTTCCGGTCTGATCCAGAACGTTATAGCCTGATGTGTCCCAACGTCCTGCTCTGGAGAACAGAGTGAGAAGGTTTTCAGAGGTGTCGTCACCTCGTGCTGCCTCCACATTTTATTCAGGCCTCTGAAACGGGACCTGACTAATTGCTGGCCTCCACAAACACGTTTTTCTGTGAACATGTGTGGTTAGAAAACATTACCGTGTTATGGAATTGGTCAAATTAATGCCATTAAAGCACTTTTCTTTTCCCTATTGTTGTGCTTCTTTAAAAATATTCCTGATGTTTCTCACAATGCACGCCACAGTCATGCCACTTACAGGGAAACACAAACCCACAGAGAACACATAGGACACATGTGAACATATGGATTTTATTCCACCATCCAGCAAGCTAAAAACACACTGATTTATACAAGATACAGGATTTATACACACCATGTGCAGCGCCGCTACCTCTTGCTTCCCGTCATAATTCTGAATTTAAATTTAGTAAAAACTAAATAAACATGGACACAGCGAGCTGACTGTTTAATAATGTGGAATCTGAAAACCAAAAATCTGTAAATTAAAGAGTGAACAACAGAAATCCCTCAGCGGCTGCTCTAACGACATTAATAAAACAGAAATAATGCACAACAACGCTACACCCATTTTACTAATAGCAATACTAGTTCACTTAACAGGAGTCCTGTGATAGACTGGTTACCTGTCCAGGTGAACCTGCCTTCAGCCTGAGTCAGCTGGGATAGGCTCCGCCCCCCACCACCCTAGTGAGGATTAAGGTGTAGAGATGATGGATGGATGGTTCACTTAACATGTAACACTCACCAACCTCCTACAGAGAGTCAGTAGGTGGCGTTTCCCAGACGGATCCGTCCTGGCTGGATGCAGAACCAACGGTCCATGTGGTGCAAACGCAGCCGTTTTAAATCTGGTGTGGCCCTGAAATGGGAGGACGAGCTGTTCCTCTTGTTGAATGGGAGCACCGGCTTCAACACATTCATTTTCTCTGCATCCTTGATTTTAAAATCAAACCAGGACCAACACTGTACTCACACAATACCCACAAGTCCCTATTAGAAGCATAAATAGTCCGGCATTCAGCATCTGTCCAGCCCGGCTAATTATACTGTCCAAATTACATTGAGCTGTCAACCACTGACACACACACACACACACACCTATTAAATATGGCAGGTGTTACCTCTCATTACCTCCTGTGCTCGGGGAGTGTCGGCCTCGCAGCACCTGTGGCCGCCGGTTAATGACCCCCATCCACATGCAGAGTTACGACTGTTTTTCTGCAGCTTGTAAACTAAGAGGAGGGTGAAATTATATATCAGATGCAGTAATTGCTGGAAAGTTGTTTGTTCTGCGCGCTGCCATTGTGCGTGAGCAGAGCCTTGTTAAAGGCATCCACACAGACGGACGAGGCGAGGTATTGATGAGCAAAGGGCGCGGGGACACTTTGGTGGCTCTGAATGCTGTTTGTGTTCAGGCAGACCAGGGGATGAAGTGTGTATCTGCTTTAAAATCCACAACATTTACAGCAGCTGCAGTGCTGTGAGACGAGCAGGAGAGGAAGTGATGTCGTGATGAGTGACTGCTTTGATTTGAGAACAATCACCTGCATGAACAACTTTAAATCAGCCAAATATCCTCACTTCCTGTTTGGAGGCAGGTTCTAATTGTTTATAATCATTCATAAAATCAACATTAATAATACATCTGAGAAACAAACAAACAAACAAACATCATCATTAATCTATTTGTGTGTTTGTGTTTCAGGAACCAGTGAAACTAAAGCCCAAATCTAACGCAGCCACCGCTTCCTGAGGTCTGAACGAGGCCGTGAAATGTGTAAACCTGGAACGCCACGAACCAGAAAGAAACAAGAAACAACCCTAACCCTAACCCTAACAATCTGAGTTGAATTTCTTTCATCACTTACGTTAAAAAACAAACAAACTAACGGACAAAGCCTGGCGTCTCCATGGTGACACACATGCTGTATATCATCTCCTTCCATCTTCACCGCCTGCAGTTCAGCCACAGCGTCCCTGGATCTGTGTCACATGACTGTTCACAGTCCCTGGTGGCGTCTGGAGGTTTGGCTTTTACAGAATCCAGTCAGAGCAAACGGTTTATTTAGGCAAGTGTTTAATGACAAATGTAGAACAAAGTGACATATCAGAAGGAAAACCACACGTTTAGGTTTAGTTTGAACAGATGAGCAGCTGCTTCAGGAACGCTGTACATGTTCACATGAGTAGTTCCAGGACAGGGCTGCAGGTGGCGCTGTGGTTAGCACCGTGGCCTCACAGCTAGAAGGTCGCCGGTTGGCGCCCCGGCGAGGACACCCGGGATCTTCCTGCGTGGAGTCTCCATGTTCTCCCCGTGCAGCGTGGGTTCTCTCCGGGTTCTCCGGCTTCCTCCCACAGTCCAGAAACATGCTGAGGTTAATTGGTGATTGTAAATTGTCCGTAGGTGTGAATGTGAGTGTGCTTGGTTGTCTGTCTCTAAGTGTAGCCCTGTGATAGACTGGTTACCTGTCCAGGTGAACCTGCCTTCACCCTGAGTCAGCTGGGATAGGCTCCGCCCCCCATGACCCTGGTGAGGATGAAGGTGTAGAGATGATGGATGGATGCTCTACATGTTGTTTCCATTACAAGATGAACGTTTTTTCTTCTCTTTTGCCAAACCCAGGGGGCTGCTCACATCCACCACTGACCAAGCATGAAGTGAACTATGTCTATGTCCTGTGATGGAGCAGGTCTTATCCGGGGGTCTGGGTGGTGGTCGTACAGGACCAACACCACCAACAACATGCTGACAGGACACAGACGCCTACAGCCGAGGACACAGAGGTCATTCAATGATCTCTGCACACTAAATGACACACAACTGGAAGCGTCTTTCTTCATTAATGATTTACATTCATGCAACAACATGAGAAAAAAGGAAAGTTGGAGCTGCTTGAAGCGATGGTGGCATGTTTCAGGCCTGTGATGTGTGGAGCAGCAGCCTGTGTCACTTCACTGGTCCACTAATTGGCATTCCTCTCATCGCCCTAATTATTGACACACACTTCTATGTTTGAGCTAATTAGCATTTCATGTTTGTATGAACAATCTCTGAGGACATCAAACCTCCACAGAGTAGAAATCATGCAGCTCTCCGACACACGATACTCTGTTTTATAGTCACTTTAATTACCATCAAGAGCAGAAGTGCTGCGGCGCTGACAATAAAACAGTTTCCCCTAAAGATCCTGCATTAAGAAGACAAATTGCAATAATTACTTCATTTCTTTTTCAAACGTGGCCTCTTTAGCCCTTGTTTCATGCTGACATTCGAAGTGAAAAAATTCACCATCTAACAGTACTTTGCTCCTGCAAAGCAATTAGTGGAGCGGTGATAAAAATCAGTTCACGCCCCGCCGTATTTTACCTCCTGACTTTTGTGCGTTTATTGAGACTGTATGATCTAATCGTCATGACCCTATAGTCAGGTTAAGTAAGGCCAGATACCAGACAGAAATTAGACCCGAGCTGGCTCCAGACCTTGAGTTTTCATGATGCCACGCCGACTGAAAGGTGTTCATGATGAACCGGTGCTGTTGTCTGGAACAACCTGAGCTCACTCACATCTCTGTCCTTCGTTATAAACGTAAACAACAAATGTAAGAAGTCAGTCGCATCGCATCAGCCTCACATGTGGGCCTGTCACCCAGGAAGCCGTCGTGTAGGAACACTTGTTTTTCTCTTCATCCCCATCAGGACCCCAAACACACACCAGCACACACAGAACACACACACCAGCACACACAGAACACACACACCAGCATTCCTCAGTGATCCGCTGACTGGATGCTCTGTTCATCACGACTCAGTCAAAATCAAACAACAGTTTCTTTCAAGTCACACTTTGGTGCAGTCATTAGAGCAGGGGTGTCGACATCCGGTCCTCGAGGGCCACAATCCTGCATGTTTTAGACGTCTCCTTCTTCCAACACACCTGATTCAAATGATCAGGATCGTTATCAGACTTCTGCAGAGCTTGATGATGAGCTGATCATTTGAATCAGGTGTGTTGGAAGAAGGAAACATCTAGAACATGCAGGATTGCGGCCCTCGAGGACCGCAGTTCGACACCCCTGCATTAGAGGGACGTGAGCTTCCTCCTGAAACATCTGGCCTGAGATACCTGGATGTGTCTCGACGTGGTGGTGTGTCACAGCCTCACCTCACAGAACAACACGGAGCATCACGACACTTCATGAATCAGACTCTCTGAGTCAAACTGCACTTGTTCATCAGAGGCACCACCGAGGTCTTATTTTAAATTAGTCCATCTGAGAAAACTTCTATTGACAATGTTTCAAGTTGAAAAATGTATTAAATCAGTTCCCAACCAAAGACACACACGTTGGAGTCGACCACAATGATACGCATACGTCTGTTAAATAACACAACACACAACCAATAAGACCACAATGACCTAACAGCTGACACACAGTGAGAGAGTGCACACAGGTTAGCTGATTAACAGTGGAAGCAGTTGGAATGGAGAAGACAACTATCATTTCTAAACTCACACGTTTGGCTGCGAAGAGTTTGTAGGAGGCAGAGGGAGGCTGCTGCAGGACGTGATGCTGTGACGATCTGCTGGATGTTCAGGAACGCAGAGACTTAAAAAAATGCCAAAGTAAAAATACTAAGAGTCAACGCTCAAGAAAACGTTTTATAAGAGTTAAGTTCAGAAACCTCAGCTTTAAGTAAAACACAGAGAACGAAAGA
This sequence comes from Stegastes partitus, assembly GCF_000690725.1. Taxonomy (NCBI): domain Eukaryota; kingdom Metazoa; phylum Chordata; class Actinopteri; family Pomacentridae; genus Stegastes; species Stegastes partitus. Next base: position 316,373 of record NW_007578462.1, read on the forward strand.
TCAAGTTAAGGTACAAAATACGTCAAAAGCTGAATAACGTGACCCATAAAAGCTGGTGACGTGTTTCCTTTAAAACAATCAGCATCTGACCAGTCGTGGACGTGTTCCTCCCAAAGGCTGGTCTGGAGCTTCACCGTCCATCAGAGCTCAGACACCTTCAGGACTTACAATGACATCATTTAATAAACAATTTCAACTGTTAAATATGAACAGAACAGAACAGAATAGAAAAAGACTTTATTTATCCCAGGTCTGGGAAATGACTGTGATACAGCAGCAGACATGTACAATCATTACAGATCTAAGGTCCCACAAACACATGATTAAAATGACGTTAAACATGACACGTTGTAGCCCTGTGATAGACTGGCTACCTGTCCAGGTGAACCTGCCTTCACCCTGAGTCAGCTGGGATAGGCTCCGCCCCCTGTGACCCTGGTGAGGATGAAGGTGTAGAGATGATGGATGTTGTCTCTTCTCTCTGTTTTGCTGCTGCTGTGTTTTTACTCACTATGGGCTGATGTTTTACCGTCTCTATGGAAACAACACAACCAGAAGCAGAGAGAACTCCAAAAAACCATCTGCAGCTGTGCAGAGTGACGCAGCTACGATACTCATAAAGAAAGAAAAACACCTGAACAACCTGTACAGGCAGCCTGCAGGTCGGCCCGGTTCAGCCCAGAACCTGCCGTCGTTGTATGAGATGCTGTGGGATCAGGCTTCAGAGAGGACTGAGGGACAGAAAGCTTGTCCTGGACTCTCTGCCTGGACCGGACCTGTAACTAGAGAGGGACGAACCGGGTCCGTATCCACCAGCGCCCCTCAATGGGCTGCATCTCATTTACCTGCACAACAGTCCCGTGTGCCACATGAAGCAGAAAAACACATCGCTAACCAACGACAACATAAACCAGAGAGCGTAGTTAAATACCAGACCAGGCACCTGTTGGCTTACGGCCAAATGGAAAAAGAAACGAATCAACAACAGGAAGCAGCAGCGAAGCGTTTCATCTCATCATCCTCGGCAGGTCGAGCAACACATGGGAAAGTCAGCAAATACATTATACAATGCCACTCGCCCTTGCAGCAGCACTTCCTAAATTTCCTACTTCCACATCAATTTCACAAAGTGTTTATTGCTTTCCTCTGGCCTGTTCTCAGCACTGCCCTGCACCCTGCAAAGCTTCTGGTCCAAATAGCAGAGCTGGCTGGCGTCCTGAAATGGACCCCTGCAGCTCCTCTTTGTCCGTCGGCTCATTTCTCAAACATTCTTACTGTCGCTCCTCAGGAAGCGCTGGGGACAATCTCATGGCCGTATTAACGGGAGCCATCTTGAGAGTTGGATAGAAATAGAGAAGAGGAGGCAGACAAAGCAGAGGGACGGGGAGGGATGGCGATGGGAGGACGCTGACGCACAATAAGGAGCTGAGCAGCCCAGGAGTCAGGCAGTAATAAAGCAGGGTCAGTGCAGGCGGCACCAACAACAGCAGAGAATATCCACAGAAACATTAGAGGGGCATCACTCACCGTCACCCTGAATATCTGCTGCTATCTCATAACACACACACATCCAGAACCCCACGGCTCGGCGCCACAGCACCACACAGGTCTCTGCAATCTTGTTGACTGGCAACTTGATTTCCATGCGATGCACAGAGCGGCGAGCGTCACGCTGCATGTCAGGAGGTTACCCGTCTGCTTTGATGGACATGTTTTTAATGGACTTGGTGCATAAAGATGATTCTGTGTTGGTTCTTTCTTGTTTTTCAGCGCTGAGCAGCACACTGAGTTGTTCCTCTTTGACCAAGAACGTTAGCGGTGAAGATGTTCTGCCCTGTTAGTGAGCAACCAAACATTAGGGAGCTCGGTCCAGATGTGGAGACTGATCTCAGCATCTGATGGCAGTAGGAAGGACTCCACTGTCCAGTGGGTCAGCTCCAAAAGCAGGACCTGAGCCTCCCCTTGAAGGGCTGCTGCCTGACCCTGTGTTAGCCGCCGTAGCTGGATGACGGTCGAGCTTTCAGAACGGTGTGCATGTGGAGCACACGGCTCTGACAGCAGATGTACTCAAGATTTACAGTGTTTTCATTTCCAAAGTGCACTATTTGAGAAAATAAGCGTGAGCATGGGGACGACCTTCTGTTGGTTTGTGCCATTGCAATGCAAACCTTTAAGAGAACCAGTGTATGAAACCTCACACGCTAAACAAATGCTAAAGTGTGCTAATTCATGTTTGTTAGCAACGTGGTGGAACTTATTTTACATAATGGCAGCCATGGCAGTCAAAACTAAACACTAGAGGAGCACAGACAGTCCTAGTCGGTTGGTTCTGGACTCTTCTGTCTTGACTTGCTGAGACATGAACCCTTCAAGACCGAGACTTTGGCAGGAGCTACTTCCAGTCCTGCGGTTTGCCAGTGAGCAGGATGTTTCAGCGCTTTTGCTTGCTGTCAAACCAGCAAGTACCAACAGGGAGCTGAAGCTGTTGTGTTGCTCTCCTCCAACTCATCGGCCTCCTCTGGCAAAAGAAAGCAAACAGCCAATAGGAATGCCCCCTCTCTGAAAACACATGGAGCTGGCTCGTGTCCACAGTCTAGATCTCCTGAAGGCCGACTACAGAGCCAAGAGGAAGCACACAAAGTTAGCTTTCCTTCAGACTACTGGAATTAAAACATGTCAGAAGGTTAGTATGGATTTTTTTCCCAACGATGCCAAAGGATCGCTGCCTGTCAGAGCTTTGAGAACAACACAGGAGGGTGCAGCATTGTTCTGTTCTTTATCCTCATTCAGCCTTCATGCCTTTTAGTAAAGTGTATAATCACATACTCCCCACAGTGGTAAATACAATACGTATATGGACAGGGTGTGATCGTCGGGATGTGAGAGGGGGAGGAATGGAAAATCAGAAATGCAACAGAATGCTTCTCCATCTCCCCACCTGGGATCTCCACCGACGGAGAGAGAGGACAGAGCTGGAACGTGATGCCATGAAAGAGAAGGCGCATGGGTCATTTTGATGGTTATTTCTGAACATCACCATAAGGCATGTGTCAGATGGACTATTAGGCCAGAGCATATGCGCAACTACGCATCCACGCATGCACACACACACACACACACACACACACACACACACACACACACACACACACACACTGGGTGCGTAAATGGCCCATGCTATGCAGCTCTGTCCTATGGGGTCTTCTTAAGTGGGTGATTATGTGTAAATGGTCATGTAATGACGTGTTGCCTTTCGCTAATGTCCCCGTGAAATGTTCATGGCTTCGACAGAGCCCTGTCCCCAAAGACACCATAATGGACACTGTGAGCTCACATCGGTCCTTGGGAACAGAAGGGTAATGTGGATGAGCAGCAGTAGGAGGTGAATCACTGAGCTGGGTAAGCAGTCATCTTTGCTGTGCCTATATGTGACTCAGCCGGGGGATTTATAAAGCGAATGCAAGCGCTGCCTGGAGTCCAGCTTCTGAGCACTTTCACTGACCATCATCAAGTTTGCTGTAAATTTGCTGAAGCTGAAATATCACAATCAAGCAGAAACAAATCTCCCAGTTTCAGCAGAGAACTCGGAGCACAGTGCTTCAGGTCTGCTGAATATGCTCTAACGCCTGATGGAGTTTGTTTTTACTAAATATTTTTCTTTTATAAGCCTGAATACCATCATCATCATCATCATCATCAAAGGGGACTTTTAACAGCAGCACAGCAGGTTCATGATTCAATCTGGATTTAACCTTTACATCTCCACCGCGGGCCTCAAAAGGGAACAAAGTCAGTGTAGAGGATGTGAGAGTGGCAACAGAAATGTATGGGTGACGGTGAACAGCTGTTTAAGAACCTAAAGCATCCCAGCATCCCCACACTAGAGAGCATCTCTTCAGCTTCTGTCTTTGTTACGCACCAGGTCAGCACTCTGACTGGACATTTTGAACCTCAGCATTCTTTTATGCTTCATCCTTTCTCTGGATATTCAGCCGTCCTCCTCCTCCTTCCCTTTCATTTTGGAATTTTAATTTTACGTCTTTTGAATATTTAATACTAAAGGTTGCTTTCATGAAATGCAGGTTGTAAGTACAGACGAGTGAACTTGGGCCCTTTCTCCTCCAGAGCATCACATCATGCTCGACTTCACCAACTTTAAATGCATTTGCTTTTGTACGGCACACATTTTATTAGAATGTAAGACTCCAGATAAAGTGGAAGAAGATGGATGGATGGAAGTTGCTTTAACTATTGTCCATGTTGTGCTATATTTTATTATTTTGGATGTCTAAAAACATCAAGGAGCGCGACTGCCAATCAAAAAGAGCCTTTTGGCTAACTTCAGTAAACTTATATGTGTTTGAATGTTTATTCATGTACGTTGTCCTTTTGTTTTCCATAAACATGGGACATCATTGCGGCCCTGCCCTCAGCCACCCTGAACTCTTCCACCACTGACGATAGGGGTAGTTGGAACTGACCAGACCTGATGTATAGCCCTACTCACCTGAAGCCTGGTGGGACTCTGAGCCACTTGCGAAGATGTTTGTTCACTCGCTTCTTGATTCCTTCCACTGCTGTCACGGGCACTTTGCAGACTGTCAGCAGCATTGGATGAGCCAGGCCTTGAACCTTCCTGGTAATCCTGACCTCTCCATCTTTCTTGGCCGTTCGTCTGCCTGTTTCTCTGTCCTGGCAACATTGCTTCTGTCTGCTAGAGATGCGTGGTGCCCCTTCCCCAGCACCCTATTGGGTTTTCCTCCATCAATGGTAAAGCCTCCCCCTGAGTTTGTAGCTGGAACTTTCTTTGTCCATTTCTGATCATCTTGATTTTTTTGGCTTGAACTGCATTCGAGCCCAGGTTGCCACATCATCGAGTGCCTTCAGGATCCATCTTGCCTGTGCATGGGTTGAAGCTGTTGTGGTGAGGTCATCCATAAAGCCTCTTATTGGAGGCTGCCGGGTGCTGGACTCCATTAATGGCCTTTTGGGCTCCTTTCCTGCTGCTGTTATGAGCAGGTTCATTCCCATGACAAAGACGATGGGGGAGACGGTGCAACCCGTTACGATTCCCTTTTCAGGGTCCTGCCACTGGGTTGTGAAAGTGGCTGTCCTGAGCTGTAGCAGGAGATCATTCCCCTGGTGTGGTTGGGTCTGTGGTAGTGTTCCATGGTGACGTTGATGATTGATTGATCCGTATGCATTGGCCAAGTTGAGCCAGACAGCTGTTAGGTCCGCTCTCCTCAGCCCCCCGGATCAGCTGGAGGAGGACTCCAAGCACCCGGAGAAGCCTCGGATGCAGCCTTTCTGGACTCATGTGTCGACATGTCTGTTCTTCTTGGTCATTCTTTTTTAACAAACACCTTTCCAGATAGTTGTGCTTGAACAACGCTGCCACAGAGGTGCCTTGTGTGGCGGCTACTGCCTCCTACACAGTACCTGTTGGAGGTCACTGTCTTCCTTTCTTAGCTGAACAATCAGTAAGTGATGCTGCATTTCATGTTGCAACCAAATCTTCCCTTTCACTGTTTCTTTGCAGAACGCATGTGGAGCATGTACGAGCGAGACACGTCTCCGGGTGCTTCCTCAGTCAGTCCAGAGACATGCATGGTAGGTTAACTGGTGGTTCTGAATTGGCAGAGTGTGGGTATGTATGGTTTCCTGTCTCTCTGTGTAAGCCTTGTGATGCACCCAGACCCTCCACAGGATAAAGCCAGTATAGCAAATGGATGGAAGACCAACAAGGCCCTTTGCTCACCTGGCTCCTGGTGCTTTAAATGCTTTTGATGAAAGGAGCGAGGCTTCTTCTTTGACTGCTCCTGAATGTAAAATGTAAATGAGAATCAGACGGTGCAGGACGAGTACATGACACGCTTTCATAAAATGACTGAAACAACCAACACACATCAGAACTCCCAGATTATTCAGCATTCAAAAGACAGGGGAGACAAGTTTTGGGTATTTGCATTCATAAAAACACGGCTTCAGCGTGTTCACACAGTGACAGTCTGCTCATGAAACTATTGAGGATGGAAACGTGCACCTAATGAGTCTGCTGCCAATTATTTTTATACACGCTGGTATATTCAGGAAATCCTATGTTAACATGGTATGAACAGCAGGAAGCAGCGAGCAGCGCAAAATATTCACAAATGAAACCTCTGAGTTGTGCAGGTTTCCTGTTTTTATCCAGGGTTTGTCAGGGCTTCAGTGTTTTTTAAGATCAATGTGTTGTTGTTTAAATAAAAGATCTTAACAAGTTTTACCACAACAGCAACAAATATAATCAGAAACACATCAAAACATGACAATTACAGACACAGAGCACATCTTTAACTGTTCTTTGGTGCATTCGTGTTCAACAGGCCCAGCGTTCCTGAATTTTCCTAAATTTATTAACATTTGCATTAAAAGCACAACTTTCTGTATTTTCTCAGACAGATTTGAACGTCTGCCATCTTTTCTGCTTCTCATCATCCAGAACAACCTTTGCATTTGCTTCTGATATCACAAACTAATTAGCAGAACACTGAGCGGTTCTGTAAGGATCCAGGTTCCTGTCGATGACGGTCCTGCAGACCTACTGCAGGTTCATGTGAAAGTGAGATGTGCTGGTTCTGTTCTCAGAACTATTTAACAGCAGAAACAAGCTGTGAGCACGGTGCCGACATGTTGCTGCTCTACATATAACATGTTTAACTGCTGCTCTATGCAGGCTTTTTTTTTTTTTTCTAGAAACAAATCTAAAAATATTTGATGCAAAGACAATCTAACCTGAAGGAACAGTCCAAAGACTCTTCTGAGAGTAGTCCTGGTAGCACCAGGGCTGGATGAGTCCAGATGGGCATCATGTGTTTCCTGAACCACACGCTGAGCGGCAGGTTTGTGCTGAATTCATGCCACATTTCAATAAAGTATCAGAGTATAACAGTCGCATACGAGCGGCGCCGTCGCCATGCTGATACCGTTTGAACTGTCACACTGGGAAAGGTCAAGCTTAGCGTGCTCGAGCTGCACATGCTCTCTGACTGAGCTGCAATTACAGGCAGCCACACGTGCACGCATTCGGAAATATTAGTATTCTCTCTCTTTGACTCTCGCTCGCCCACGCACACCGAGCGCGGCGCCCATCCTCACCACCTCTAACACCGCTGATTGGTGGTAACTCATTAAAACAAATTGAGCCTCTTTGCAAAGGAAAACGTGTTCGACTGCCTTTGTCTCATCCTCAGCCCTTTGTAGCCGCCGCTACACGCTCACCGACACGTCCAGGCTCAAGTCACACGATTAGAGTTTTCTTCAAATGCAGGATTCATTCTCAGCGAGGAAAAACCCAACTGATGGTGCATACAGGTGGACGCAGAAATGTCAGCTTCCTTTCATCTGTTTCCACGAACACAAAGAAGACAAACTTAGAAAATACGTTATAAATCCAGTTTGCAGGATTTTTACCTCATGAAGCAAATAGCGTGGTGGTGTGACGACGTCTCAAAGAGGCTTTTTAAAGAAATGTCATTAATGTAGTAACCCTGAAAGGAAGAGACAATGGAGGCAGCAGTAATTCTGAATTTACACGTCTGATCACCCAGAAATCACAAAGAACCCTAAATAGAAAAGAAAAAATGATATTATGATCTAATATAATCGCATTATGATCGACGCTCATTTGTTGCATTTTTTTCTGAATACAAGTCCTATACTGAAAATATATCTAAGATAATATCACTGAATTTAAATATTCATTGTCCCTGAAAAGTGAAATGATGATTTGTTCTTGGAGGCTACAGATGGGTGAGCAGTTGTGTGTGTTTCCTCTCAGACTGCCAGGGCAGATCTATGCAGTCCAAAGACAAAGCCCAGCTGCAGCTGTGTCCAGAAACGAGAATAACCCGCAAGAAAATCCACAAAGACCAGGTAGACACACTCGCTGAGGACTCCCCTCACTGTTCCACTGTAAAGACACCAATGGACCCATCAGTGACCACTGATGATCCCATGCAGACCGCCAACCTCGCGGTCATGAATGCCAGATGTGTGACTGTCCAACACACAGTGGAAACCATGAACACCAGCGCTCTGACAGACACCTTAGGGATGAGAAACCGTCTGAAAAATGAATGCCCCAAACGTTGAGATCAGAAACTGAAGAGAGGCTGGTCCAGGAAAGTCTTCAGGAGACGTGTGACCCCGGACAAGACATGGGTTCACCACTTTGTTTCCTAATAACAGTAAAAAATGTGAACATTGGCTCTCCAGCCCCCAAAAAGTTCATGCAAGTGGCGTCTAGGAGTGATAATGAAGTCATCCAAGCTGCTAAGAAGCATCTGGAGACTTCGGATGTGGCCTTCGTTCCTGAAGGGACAGTAAAGCGTCCACATCGGTGGGCCGAGTGCATCGACATTAAAGGAAGACCAATCCTTCTCCCGTGAGGTTTTCTGGTGAGGCCGATAACTTCATGAAGTATCCCCGTACAAGAACAGCAAGTTAGGATGTCTTTGCTCCATCAGTTTACTGTGCTCAGGTTTCACTTCCACTTCTTCCCAGCACCTCCAAGTCTGAGGCAGTGGTTCCGTGGGTTGGGGTGCGTTGAAGCCCTGAACCAGGAGGCTCGGTGCAGCGCCAGCAGATGTCTGCTGTCTGTCACGGTCAAGATGGAGCTGAGCCACAAAGCAAAGCTCTCAGTCTTATAATCTGCATCCCATCTTTGACACGTGGTCATGGGATCTGGGAAGAGATGGAAAGAATGTAAGCAGCAGGCCATGATGGGGACACGGGGAGGACGTCATACATCTGGTGGGAACAGCAACCAGTGCTGATCTGGGCATCTCATTAGGATGCCTTTCAGTGGGCTTTATTTTGTCGGTTTTCTGGGCATATCTAACCAAGAGGGGCAGACCCAGAGCCTGCTGAAGGGACGACGGATCTCATCTGGCCTGAGGACATGTTGGGATGCCACCAGATGAAGCTGGACAGCGTTGCTGGGTTGATGTCTGGAACGAGCTGCCTGATGGATGGAGCGCTGCACTAACATCTACATTACAGAGGTATGCTTTTAAAGTCTTCAGCGTTTTGGACTAAACCTCATTTGTATGCTGCCTGTTTCCACTGACAGTACCGTGTATTGATCCTGTCCTCTTCTCTCCATTCTGTTGTAAACACATTGATGTCTGCTCACCCTTTACATTGATCCGGCTGTTTGCTGTTTGCTGCTATGAGGTCTGCTGTGTGTTGATCACTGAACACCGCCGAGGATGACACTGAATCATACTGCAGCTCGTCAAACCAAAACAACGAGCTAAAAAATGCCAAAAAGAAGTTCCACAGAGCAGCTGAAGCTCACAGCGCTGTGCACGATGGTTTTATATGAAAGCTGTCGATACAAACATAAAACACTGATGGCCATAGAGTGCCGTTGATCTGGACCTGCTCCTCACCGCGGTCAGCCTGGATGCTCTGTGACTGTGCTGGTATTCTAGATGCTTCCACCACAAAGCAGCTCAGCTGTTCAGAGGCTCCTGATCATCTGTGACACCGGATCAGTGCTGCAGCCTGATCCCAGCTGACACGCCTCCTACTGGACCGTCAGGCCGACAGCGAGTCTCACCAACACCGACCAGGCACAAGCCGAGGAAACACCTGTGTTCAGAGAAACGATGCACGGCTCCATCGTCTGTCTGAAGACAGAAGGAGACGATCAAACACGGCCTGTCCAGCTTTTCTTCAGGCCTACGTCACACAGATGTAGATAATTAGTTTTCTTCCTGCACAGAGCTCAGAGGTTTGGCGTTGTGACGATGCTACGATGCAGAATAAGTCAGGAATCGTCTCCCTCTGAAGAGTCTTTTCACTCTGAGTTCAGTGAGAAATGCATTCATGAACATGTGTGATGATGTTGTGTCGCATTTCATTTACACTCCTACAAAACACACACTGAGTCATTACCAGGACCCACATCTCCATCACAATGTGATTTCTTTGTGACATAAAAATGGCTTTTCAAACACTGTCAAATGAACGACAGAACCTTGTCGGCTCTGACAAGGCCAACCTTGTACTCTTCCTCAGAAATCCATTTCTTCCTGAAGGCATTCAGAGGACTCAGCAGCGTCTCTCCGGGGCTTCATTATCGAGCGTGACTTCTGTGCTCGTCGAGGTGGTTTGACTGTAATGTGTAACGTTATTCAAATTATAATGAGGTTTTCTGAGAATTTGTATTCCTCCCTTCTGCCTCCCTTCATGTCCTGTGGGTGTGTGTTTCCTGTCCAGCCATGCCTCCGTCCTCCTGGGCTCAGGCGGACCCACCGTCAGCAGCACCTGGTCATCTTTAATTACAGCCTGGGCTCTGATCACATGCTAATGGGCCTGGAAGAACAAGGAGGCAGAGCATCTCTGGAGACACACCTCTATTTGCTTCTTGTCCCTCTCACTGACTATTATGTTCTTTCTAGTCTTTTCTCCCAGTCTGTCCTAATGAAAGATCCCTCTTTGGATGCAGCACTGTCTCACAGAAATTACTTTCACCTGAAATTGGTACAGTGTTGGAGTAACGATGAACTGGAAGGCGGGGCTTCTTATTTACCAGCTGATCTACTTTCTAACTCTCACCTGTTGTTGGTCAGGAGCTGTGGGTAGTAAACACAAAAAGAGATCACAGATACAAGTGGCCCAAATAAGTTTCCCTGTTCGGTGGCTGTACTCGTCCTCAGAGACAGGGGGAGGAGCTTGGACATCTTGAGGGAGCTCAGAGTGGAGTCACTGCTCCGGGGCATCAAAAGAAGACCGTGGAGGTGGTTCAGCGTCTGATCAGGATGGCTCCTGGGTGCAGACCCTGAAAGGAGACCCAGAACTCACTGGAGCATCCATCCATCATCTCTACACCTTCATCCTCACCAGGGTCATGGGGGGCGGAGTCTATCCCAGCTGACTCAGGGTGAAGGCAGGTTCACCTGGACAGGTAACCAGTCTATCACAGGGCTACACTTAGAGACAGACAACCAAGCACACTCACATTCACACCTACGGACAATTTACAATCACCAATTAACCTCAGCATGTTTCTGGACTGTGGGAGGAAGCCGGAGAACCCGGAGAGAACCCACGCTGCACGGGGAGAACATGGAGACTCCACGCAGGAAGATCCCGGGTGTCCTCACCGGGACGCCAACCGGCGACCTTCTGGCTGGGAGGCAACAGTGATGGTGAAGCTCGCATAAGATATTTTAAACGTGGCTGAGGAAGAGAACGTGTTCACCTCGTACCAGTTCAGCTTCTCCATGAACTCCAGCCTCTGAGTCGTACTAGCTGTGACATCAGTGTTCACAACCTGCAGGTTAGCTTTTAAAGTATCGTTGTCACTCTGATAAAAACAGGAGAACATCAAGGTTCTCACTGTCCAGACAAATGAAGCAGAACCAGGGTTTCTCTGATTCATCTGAGAGCTTTTCCTGCTCTGGTGGATCCTCACCATCCAACATCTGAAGGAATCTTAACTCCTACTTTTAGCCTTTTCTCCTTTTTTTTCCCTTCTGGAAGTTTTTTAGTATCATCTCAGGATTTCACACTGATCAGAAATGACCCGTGTTTCTGTCGTCCAGCTACATGCTGGTGTTACCATGACATGATGCAGCCCGTCAGCAACACACCAATCAGCGTGTTGGCATCCTGAAGCCAGGCTGAAGACGGCAGGTACCGGTTCACAAAGGGGAACTCTAAAGAACGTGCTGTTGGACTGGAACTAAACTGGATCGTATGTTGGTGCTGCTCAGCGTGGCAGTTAACTCAGATGAGTCAGACAAAATGAATATGTTCATATTTATGTCTATTTTAATAGTGGTTCAGTTTGCAGAAGTTTGAGAAACAACCCGTTAAATGGAAGTGAAAATCTTTTTATTAGGAGACTCTGTAAAGACGCAGATGAAACAGAAAGTGAGAAGAAAGTTCACAGACGTGGTTCTCAGCAGGAGGCTGTCGGACCAAACAGACCAGACACCAAGTTATGAGATTGGGTTTGAACAAAACATGCAGCTTTAACCAGGTTTGGACCACGTCTGACTCAAACGGACATCCAAAGATGTTGCTACACATCCGGACGGTTAAAAACTCGCCCGAACCGGAATGAGACCAACTAAATATAAAAGATGAAGAACAACTGTGTGTACGAAACACAAACATGGTGCAGATGTTCATATGTACACATGTCCAGTGTCAGATCTGTGCTCACAACTGGAAGATAAAAGTTCATTTCTCTGTGCTGAGAACTCCTGCACACGGTGAAGCTGGAGACATGCAGCTCTGCACCTGTGAATAATTAGGATTAAAAAATGTCCAGAATCTCATTTTAATCTGCCGTCCTCTTTCCTTGTAAAACACCACAATAGATTTTTTTCTGTTTCGTTCACCGTAGTTTTAATCTTTTGTACTTTTCTTTTCCTTCATCCCCCGTATTCATCTTCTCCCCATCGTCCTGCATTATCTCGTTTTCCTTTCTCTTGTTTTCGTTCCCGCTTTGTCTTGTCATCTTTTCATTTTCTCTCCTGTGCCGTCTCGTCCTCTGATCGTCTGGCGCTGGAACGTCGGCACTCGGCTCCTCTCTGGGTCTCCGTCCTCCACATTCACATATACACTCACACAGGATGTTATTTACACAGAAAGATGAAATGAAATTACCACCAAACACGGCTTTTTTTGTTGCACACCTACACTCTTCCTGCATCCACACACACACACACACACACACACACACACTGAGGTGTTCCTTTATCTTGTGCCCTGCAATCATCTGTGTGAAGAAGGCCCAAATCTTTGATTCTTCTTTATTGTGTGATCAATCAGATGGGCACATGAGCATGCTGGGAACAAAGACAAAGGTTGCTAGGTACAGTGTGTGTGTGTGTGTGTGTGTGTGTGTGTGTGTGTGTGAAGCTCTATATTTAGTTTTCTTCTCAAACTAGCTAGTGCCACCTGTACACACACATCACACGCAGAAAATTACATCTTCACACCCACTCAGGAAAGTAAAGCAATTAGTAGCTCATCAGCTGAGATGAAGCGGCGCGTGGTGCGTACGTGGGAAGACGTGAATGACCGATCACAACAGATGGATGTAAAATGACTTCTTGTTAAGTACGATTCTGACAAGTATGCTAACAGAAAAGAAAAGAAGAACTTGATAACTGCCAGTGTTTCAAACTTTAGAGTTCTACTCATGTAATCCGTCGGTGTTCCAGCGTTCTGATGGTGTTTATAATGTTTTCTGCAAAACCTGAGCTTCTGAAACATCCTCTGTGGTCTTCATCGTTCTCACTCAGGATTCCATCTGCACACATGGATTCAGTCCACAGACGTCTGCTCTGCAGCTGCAGCACAATCGGATTCATTCATTGCTCCATGTCCTCCTGTTGCTGTTTGGGTTTCAGCCGGCACCCTGGTCACCAACCGGCCAGTGTTCTGTTTCAGTTCATCGTCCATCTCTCTCTTTCCTCGTTGTCATCAGGTCACAATTTTCCCAGTTGTGGTGGAGCGGGTTGTCCTCTGATCCTAAGGTTGGTGGTTCCATCCCCTCCACAGTCACAGCGTCCTTGGACAAGACGCTGAACCTGAAGCTGCTCCTGATGGCAGCAGCAGCTTGCATGGAGCTCTGTCACCACTGGTGTATGAATGGGTGAATGAGAAACACACTGTAAAGCGCTTTGAGTGCCGCTGAGCTAGAAAAGCGCTCTATAAGTGCAGACCACTGATCGTTTACCAGGTGCTCTGCAGTGAAGGCATACAGGTAAAGGCACATTTCAAGACATGTAATGTGAAACTGAAGCCAACATTAATGTCACACAACAGCCAGAACTCTTTATTAGGTTACGTTAGTTGAACGTTTTTTGTTTTTTGTTTTTGTCCGCTTGTTGCCTAATTGTCTGCAGACACGTCTCATAAATCAGTTTCTTCCAGGAACCAGTAACGTCACATAACAGCAGCGACAGACCCACAGTTAGCACTGATCCAGCAGCAAAACGTTCTATCAGAACAACCTGAGCTACGGTGGGTGATTCTGCACATCACTGGATAAGTTCAAACATCAGTCGGCCATCTTTCACCGTATCTTCTTATTTTAGTTTTTTTGATAATCATTGTAAGTTCTTGTTGTTTCACGTGCCTTTTTATTTAGCTGTGATTGTCCATTAGAATGTTGTCATGAGCGGACGACCCGGTCCAGTGATGCTGTGAACACACAGTTGTTCGTCCTGTTGCTTCTGACAGTCGCTGCTCACAGCATGCCTTCTCATTTACACTCCGTCCAGCGCTGTGTGTGGACCTGGAGACTGCGTCTGATGGAAAGACAGCGATAGTATTTTTCAGTAAAGTTATCCAGGAGGTTCAGTGGTCACGTCATCAGCTGCCACCGGCACAAATGAAACCTTTAAATAAGGAAATGAAAAAAAAAGGAAATATTCTCTCACTGGAAACCGTTTCTCAGTTTCAGATGCAGCCAAAATGTGCTGGAAACGTTTCAGCATCGACCAAAGTAGACAATAAAGGAAATGATTCGAGTGATGAATCCTCTCCTCAAAATACTGTCAAAACAATACGATAAAGAAATGACCTCCCACTTCCATTGTTTCATCTCACTTCAAGCCCACAGTGTGATGACAGCCAGTAAAACTGTTTTCCAGTTTAATATCTGTGTGTGCGTCTGACAGAGTGTGTGCCGGCGTCTGAGTGTCAGCTGTGTTAGCATGTTGCTCTGGCAGCGTGCCGCGGACCAACTGCCACCTGTGCGAGTTTCCCAGCCATATGGGTTTTGGTGTAGCTCGATGATTGGGCCAGCGAGTGCAGGTTAAGGAAAGTTGCGGCGGAAGCCAGAGATTAATTGGAAGCAGGGAGTGTGTGAGCCATCTGTTCAGTCTGTCTGTCTGCGAGCAGCATCCCCGCCTCCCCATCGCCCAAGAACACAGAGGCGCACAATGCAGATGGTCCAATGAGATGGATCTGCATTGTTCCACAATAGAACTGAATCTCTGACCTTTCTCCCAGTGACGGAGCTCAGAAGACACTCAGAGGTTCGCTGTGCCGCCTCCCTCTCTGAGTCAGGGCCTCTTAGAACCAGGCTGGATGGGATCAGCTCAGCCAGCTCATGTCATAAATACAGCACATTATGGGATGCAGGGTTTTCTGTTGATCAGTACGTTGTTAGTGGGGCTGAACGTCGTGCAGCATGCAGGCCTGTAGAAGTGTTGGTTCTCTTCAGCGCTGAGTCATGGTCGATCTGATTGGACAAGAATTTGTTCTAGAAATGACTCGTGTCAAATGAAAACAGATTTCTGATCAGTAAAGTCCAATCAGTCCCGTCATGTGTTCTTCTCTTGTCTTATTTATATTGTGTACATGTCGCACTTCCCCCACAGACCATGACCACTGGGGGCGCCGGCACTGGACCCCCCAACCCCGACAGACAAGGGGACCCCCACACCGAGGTGGGGAGCCGCAGACAGAACCCCCAGCAGCAGACCGGACCCAGCCCCCAGTGTGGAGGACCCCCCTAAGGAACCACTGGAGCTAAAAACTACCAGAATAAAGGCCTGATGTGAGATGGAATGAAAACACAAGCTGGTGAATAAATCATGATGAGAACGTAAAGAGAATTTAACAGGTCAATGAAAAGCCTGATTAAAAAGTGAGTCTTTAACCTTGTTTAAAAGCATCGACCGTCTCGGGCGTCCGGAGGCTCTCTGGCAGGCTGGAGGCCGGAGTGCTCTACAGCGCCACTGCTGGCCAAAGCTGCAGAACCAGAAGGATCACTGCTGCTCTGGACTACATGTTGTGTTGTTCCAAAACAAACCCACATGGTCTAGTTTCTATGGACTCCAACCTGCCGACCTCCACTGGAGCAACAAATGCTGATGAAACCACCACTGAAGATTATAATCAGTGTCGTCCTGCTTCAGGAATGTTTGGTAGACAGAACCGGTCCAGGAGCATGAAGGCAGCATTTCTGTTCTGTAGCTGAGGAGTCTTAATGTGCAAACAGAACCATGAGTTTAGACCTTCTCTGTCCATCTCTGGCTCAGCTCAACACAGCTGAGCTGGATGGGACTGAGTTTCATTTGGGTGGGCCTGTCAGAACCAGAACCTAAACTTAACATCTCAGTTCAACCTTTCATCTGGTTTCCTTTTGGTCTTTTGGTTTGAGGCATCACAGACGGACTGAGCTGCTCACAGCCGTCGTCGTATAGAAAACCTGCCGTTCAGAGGTTTTACTGGACAAACGTCTGTCTTGTTTGTCCTGTTACCTCCTCAGCTTGTGTCTCAGTCCAGCTCAGATATCTGCTGTAGCATAAACTCTTCTGAACTCCAGATAAGTACAACTTTCTTCAGGGAAACTAATTATTGTGCAACAGATGGAAACAGTGGAGTGGGTGTTACTTAGGAACAGATTTATTGGAGAAGCAAAAATAGCAAAATTAATATTTCAGGTAGCAGTGGAGGAGCTGAAACACGGCGTCATGATGAACAACACGGCGGCTGTACGTGTGTTGTTTAAGGTTAAGCATGCTGCTATATTCAGAAGTTATGAAAACACTGTGGCCACATGGTATGATCCATTCACACTCAGAACTTAAGTTCTCCTCTTTATTCTTATTGTTCAAGCCTCCTTACATCACCAGATAATACGGTGAAGGCTTAAATCCAAACAAAGTGGAAATCTAACTTGTATTCCTGCCTGAGGCTGTTGGATGCCTCGTACTCTGAAGCATTTCCCCAGAAGTTAAAAGAACTGTAAAACTCTAAGTAGTCGTGTAGCTGCAAACGTTTCCCAGATGCAACACGTCTGTAACGAATCCTCTCATCTTGACTGAACAGATGCAGAAACACAGACGTAGTTGTACCAGACTGTGTTATAACATGTTATATCCTTTCATCACACCGAGGAGTCCAATCACCAGAGAACCCGGAGAACATCCCTCCTGAACACATTTAAATGTGACATAAGACATCTTTTCAACCACCTATTCATTTTATTGACCAATAAAAGAGCTGTTCAGCACATGTGTACGGGTTTCAGATGAGCCCGACATGCTGATGTTTTCACTCTTGGTTTGAACACTGACGGTCCAGGAGGGAGCGGTTCTGATTCGCTCTTTCATCATTTTTCTCTCGCTTTCGTAAAGCCGTTCCTGAAAGATTTTTTTAACATTTGAACTGAGCAGCGACGTGAGCACACACCTTCCTTCGGTGCTCCTTTATAAGCATCCCCTCCAAAAGTCGTGGATGTGCATCGCCATGGCAACAGCATTAACAGCTGGGCTGGCTGACCAGATGAGCCTCATCCAGCATAAAGGTGGGCGTCTCCGTCTCAGAGCTGAAGCATAGCGAACATCACATCAGCATCCGAAACACACCAGAGGAACAATCAGCAGGAGATCGTTGCTCACTTGGTTGTTTTTTTTTTTATCAGTTTGTACGTCTGTGATTCCTCTCCTCGGCTCTTCCTCTCGTGCATCAATCGGCGTATCTTGTCCATGTATTTTATTGCCCTGACCTTAATAAAGTAGTTTTTGTGCCTAAACCCAAAAGTAAACAACAGCAGCAAATGAGACTTAATCTGAGACGGATGCTCAGCGGCTGGGTGGTGCCACCAGCCACCCGCCGACCTCCTAACATGGACTTTCTTGACCTTTCAAACTGTCTGCCTTTCCCACCACGTCAAATTCTGGTTATTTTAAAGCAATACGACATTTCCTACATAATGAAGAATGTGGTTAAATTGTACAGGAAAGTGATTTTGTGATGATGGTACAGAAACGTAACATAACCAAAGTTGTGTTGCTCGTCTAATCTTAACCAAAGTCCCACTCAGGTGT
>NW_007578462.1:339219-345488 GCF_000690725.1 Stegastes partitus
ACCAGACAACCAAGCACACTCACATTCACACCTACGGACAATTTACAATCACCAATTAACCTCAGCATGTTTCTGGACTGTGGGAGGAAGCCGGAGAACCCGGAGAGAACCCACGCTGCACGGGGAGAACATGGAGACTCCACGCAGACAGAGCGAACTCTGGCGACAGCGCTAAGCGATGACCACCGTGCTGCCCTCACATCGATCCACTGGTGGTGCTGCTGAACTTAAAGATCTTTAATTGGATGTTTGTGAGAAGTGGTGCTGTAGCCCTATGTTTTATTGAACACAGATCTGAACCTTTTAATTTCTCTTCCAGATCCAAATAATAAAATCCAAAATATTTTCTGACCTAGCTGTTGCTCCCTGGGACTGATCATTCCCCCAAAAGGCTGTGGAGGTGTTGAGCTGTGAGCCACCTGAAGCTGTCTCCAGAGAACATGAACGGGATCTGACTTGATTTTCTGTCTCTCAGATTTCTGTCCATACGGTGTTTGGTTTTCTTCAGCATCCTCCTCGTGGTCAAAACACTTCTGAAACAGCATCAATCATCCTGAAACTCTCCGCTGATGGACATTTAATTTATTTTAGGCAGCATTTGGAGACGTTCAAACCCTCCCACAGTTGGAGTGGCTTCTCCAGCTCTCTGGAGGCAAACAGCACATTGAAGCATCACCATGATGACTGGTCTGTCAGAGACGTCTCTCTCCAGCACTTGTTTTGGAGTAAAAACACATTGGTCATAGCCAGTATAGCAAAACTATACGACTATGTAATCTTGTTTACTTTGGACCAGGTACTGAGAACGTCAGCTTTAGTTGCTCCACTGCTGGTCTATGCTTCAGCACCAGATCGTAGCCGAGGCGATGAACGCATTAGTGTTGACGCTGAGCAGCACTCGACAAGATACGGTATCAAAAATCTGTCTTTATTTATTGGGATAAGTTGGTGAGAAATGAAAGAAAAACAACTAAATGCATTGACTAATACAGTCAGCAAGAAGCAGCCATAATACCAAAAGAACATTTTTGCTGAAAGGCTGTCCACAAGCCGAAGCATCAGTCTGTCCAACTCCCCCTCACAGTCTGTCTGTGTGCACGCAGCAGCTCGAATAGGAAATGAAGCTTCATGAATATTCAGATCAGCCCAGCTGCATATTTATTTCTGAGTGCATACATATATGTGTGTGTGTGTGTGTGTGTGTGTGTGTGTGTGTGTGTGTGTGTGTGTTTTCAGAGAGGATGCAGTGGTGTGTGAATACGCTGATGCCCAGTAATCAGCCAGTCAGCCACACTGTATGTACGCTGCTGTCAGGACAGAGAGGGAAGGTCAGAGAACCGTTTGTCAAACATGAGCTCCACGTGTCCACCAGACTCCAGCATTACAGGAACACAATGAACACATGCAGTGACTGTCGGACTCATGTAGAGCGAGTCAAGACAGGCTTCAGTTTAGCTCCAAGTCAGCATCATCAAAACCCATCGTCTCCTGATGCAGGGCCGCTGAGCACAGAGCGACTCGCTGCTAGCCACCCAGTCTGGTGTTTTTATCATTACTGGATTACATATATTGAATCAATCAGGCTCGTATGGGCGGAGCTCAGTCAGGGACTCTGTGACTGTGTCTCTGGCGTGGAAATGATGCCACATATGGAGATGTGCAGTTTATCTTTAGCTGATTCTTTGCAAAGGAAATCATCACAAAAAGTATTTAAAGAAAGCTGCTGACCTTGTGCTGCACCGGGAGTCTCCATGTTCTCCCCGTGCAGCGTGGGTTCTCTCCGGGTTCTCCGGCTTCCTCCCACAGTCCAGAAACATGCTGAGGTTAATTGGTGATTGTAAATTGTCCGTAGGTGTGAATGTGAGTGTGCTTGGTTGTCTGTCTCTAAGTGTAGCCCTGTGATAGACTGGTTACCTGTCCAGGTGAACCTGCCTTCACCCTGAGTCAGCTGGGATAGACTCCGCCCCCCATGACCCTGGTGAGGGTTAAGGTGTAGAGATGATGGATGGATGTCTTGTGTTGCTGCTAAGTTTTCCAAAGACGACTTGTCAGCACAACACAGAGCATACTCCAGACTTCTGAGGCTCTCAGCACCATCAATGGCTTTTGCTGATAATGGAAACAAACTCCCAACAGTACCGATCATCACCGGATCACTGCAGGTCACTGGACTCACTCGGACCACAGGTGATGTGCTCATGCTGTGTGGCTCTGTGCAGAAGTTCAACAACAAGCTGTTTCAGACATAGTTCGTCCACTAATGGTCGAGTAGGAACTTTCTACACTGGACTGAACTCTACACTTCCAGTTCCTAGAACTGACCCGAAACCCACTGAGTGATGTTCCAGGATGTGTGGCCCGTCTAACACCTGACGGCTTTTGTCCAAGTCTGTGGCTTCTTTTAACTCTTTTTCCTTATTTCCTTTGTATTTCCCATCTCTCTTAGTTTCATTACTCTTTATTTCTCTTCTTTATTTCTCTTCTTTATTTCTCTTTGACTCTTTGCTCTCATACAGGATGAATCATTGGTTCTCAGTCTGACATAAACAGCTCCTCTATAGCAGCCAGCGCTTCTGTGTGTTCTGGAGGGTGAATCTTTTTGGCTTCGAATCCTCTCACAGGCGTCTGAGATATTGCACTTGTATGAATAAACTTTTTTTATATACCAACAAGACGGTATCTGCGGAGAATTAATTCATCATCTTCACATCATCGCTACTCGATAAACAACAAGAACTTTGGCGTCACGAACCCAGAAGCCACACAGAAGCTTGTGGGAAGAGGACCTGTGACGCCCTCCACCTCGGCTCGGCGGGCAGCTTCTCCCTCCATCGTCCTTTCCTTCTCCTGTGGGCGTGGCCAAGGAGTGTGTGATCTGATTGGACGATCAGCTGAGCGAGGGAGCGGCTCACCTGCTCTCGATTCTTCACCTGCCATAAAAGACGAGCTTTGTTGGCCGTTCGTTAGTGAACTCAGGCCAGCAGCTCTTTGCTGTTCAGACGAACCGTTGTCTCTGTTTAGCGTCTCCGTGTTGGAGGAACCCTCTGTTAGCAGCTATGCTAGTCTGCTACATACAAGTAAACAATGACACGACTTTCCTCTGTGGATCAGAAACAATGCAAAGTAATCCCAGTGTGACCGTTCAGTGTGTGGTGTGTGTGGCTCTGACAGTAACTGGACCTTGTTGACCACATCTGCCGCTTTTACCCGTTGAGTTGTTGATTAGCCGGTTTGATATATGTGCAGCCAGAACCAGGCGTCCCTACCTCACAGAGTCTATCTTTGAACATCAGCTCCATGATCAAACTATTGCTGGCAGAAGCTATCTGTAGATGTGAGTGGACCACAGCAGTACTTTGGACCAAATCATGTGCTGGCTTCTTGGAATGTGACCTGCTGTTTGTTTTGTTCCCATGCTAACATTATGTTCTTCTCCACAGCAGAATAAAAGCAACAGCCAAGGTTTTCAGAAAAGTTCAAGGTTATAAAACGCACAAATGCAAACTTCAGATGAACCAAGAGCTGTTAAAAGCTGTGATGGTGAAAGTGGGGCGTGTAAGTGGCCAAAGGTTTCCCTTCACATTCACACACACTCACTCAGAAACGGGACGCGCCGCAGAACGCCGTCACTTTAGCTCAACCTGTAATCTCTGAAAACGTCTGCTTGGTGTGGAGATCACGGGACACGCAGGAGCAACAGCCCGGCGCATTCACTCTGATTGTTTCCTCTCACTAAAGCACGTCGTGGTTTTAAACTGCACTCAGACAAAATGCAAGAAAAGCCGACCGTCGGCGTTCAGCTCTCAGTGATGGGAGCTTAGAAAGGTCCCAAGGTTTGAAGGAAACACTTCAGGGACAACAGGACAATAAGTGCCCAGTGTGAGCTTTACAGCGTGTATGCAGCAAACACACAGAAATGAGTCGTCCTGTGATTGTAAATGAGGGGAAATGTCCATAATGATACCTGAGAACAGTGCTGCTACGCTTAACGATCAAACTGTTGACCTTTGCCACCTCTAAAGTCTCTGCGATAGTCTCTGATAGGTCTGAGTTCCTTGAAGACGTTCCACCTCCATCCAAGAGGCTTCATCAGCTCTGACTGACTGGTTGGGAGTTCCACATCCTGATGTCCTGAAGGAGACGTTAACACCTGAGTTTAGGTTTCAATTGGAGGTTTGTTGCTCCTCCCCCTCGTTATGTGGGTCGTTAATGCTCCCCCTGCCACAGTGGGGTTCGTTAGGGTCTCTGTGGCCAGGTGTGGATGTGGGTTCATCTTCCTGGGGAGAGATCTTAGGACTGAACTGTGACCAGGTGAGAGGTGATGCCTCAGACCTCCACCTCTGCTGAGGGATGCTCTCTCCAGATGGACATAGATGGCTTCTTTAATCAACTTCTGAAGTCCAGTGAATTCACTATGATGTTCTTGAAACCAGCCCTTAGAAGATGGTATTTTGTCTCTGCAATGGGATGCAAGTGGTCAGCAGTTATATTCAGAGCGTGATTGGTTGGTATCAAGGGGCTGAAAGCACGCCAAGAAAAGCCTTCCGACACCGTTACACTACCAGCACGAGGGTAAATCTTGGTGAGCCTCAGCTTTCTTTTCTTGGCTGGCAGGAGTGGAGCCTACATGTAGCCCATCTTCCTCCAGACTGAATGTGCTCTGTTGTCAGACGCTGTGAGGCGGCCAGTAGTGGTTCACTGTCAGCTCCAACCAGTCTGGCCAGTCAGCCACACAACTGGTTGAACAGATAATCCCATGAATAAGCAGATGTAGCAAATTCTGAAATGTTTTACAACATTCATATATATGAACAATTTGATGAATACGTGTTTTTTTTNTCCTGCAGGTCTGTGGCTGGGCGGAGCCTATGACTGGCTAACCTGGTACACCTGAGCAGGCTTCCTCAGCCAGATCCCTCCTCTCTGTCACATCCAGCCATCCAGGCTCTCCTTTGTGTGAGTTGGCCACTGCCATCACACACCACTCATGTGACTATCACACTTCATTGTCACTGCCTTTAAACCTCTCTGTGCATCTCCTCCTCAGAGCTCGTCCTGACAGCCGCTGACAGAAGCAAAGCGACACAGTTTGCAGCAGCGTGCTCAGGCTGACCTGACTGTTGGATGCACTGGTGCACCATCAGGGTGAACGCAGCCTTTATTAGCAGCCAGCCTTTATTTTGTCAGATATGTTGGCAGATGACTAAGTGACCTCGTAAGCTGCAAACAATTCCTGCATTCACCACAGCTCTGCTTCATAAAAACATGCCGACTGAACCATTATTTGTTGTGCAAACAGTTTCATCATTCACACAGGAGGTCTTTCTCGTGCATTCTGAACATTCAGGGTCACTCTAAACTCACTGAAGCTTCACAAACTTGTTCTGTGGCTGCTTCATCTCACCCTGTTTCTGTAGGGCGATGCTTCCCTCCTCCCAGCTCCTTAAAACCACATCTCTTTTTAATTCTCCTCTCTGGCTGCAGTAGAAAGGGCAAAAAATTACACGTTTTCTTCAGCATAAATGAAATATAAAATGTATTTGAATGGAAGGTTAATCTCTGGCTGGGATGTTGGGGTGAAAAGCTTCTGATTTTGCTAATCTGTTTCTGACTATTCAGACTCTGTAGCCGTACATCTCAGCTTCACATAGAAAGCACTTTGCAGGAGATCCAGTGTTTGTTAATACCTTTGTCACCATGAATCGCTCCCGACACACTTCAACCTGTTGAGTCTCACTCTCAGTCAAACAGGTATTCACAGCAGCAACACATTTAAAAACCTTTCATGCTTCTCTTTTATCTTTCTCTCAGTCCTGAGTGTTGCTTCTGTCTGAAATCTGTCCTGGTTACTGCTACCTGCATGAAGAACCTCTTTCACGCGAGGAGACCAAAACAGTAATTAATCCATGTTGTTTGAACACGTAGCTTCTACTTTTCTTCTATAGAGATCTGTGGTATCTGGACAAAGTTTTCTGCAGTTACGATTTCTCACAAGTGAGGCTGGAGTTCTGCAATAATCTTTTGAAGTTAGGATTCTGTCTGATGTTCCCTTTGAAATACATTTAAACTGTGACTGTCACACACATCCATCCATCATCTCTACACCTTCATCCTCACCAGGGTCATGGGGGGCGGAGCCTATCCCAGCTGACTCAGGGTGAAGGCAGGTTCACCTGGACAGGTAACCAGTCTATCACAGGGCTACACTTAGAGACAGACAACCAAGCACACTCACATTCACACCTACGGACAATTTACAATCACCAAGT
>NW_007578462.1:354193-360958 GCF_000690725.1 Stegastes partitus
TTTGAATTTTCTTCCTGCATTTCAAATTTGAATCACAATTCTATTTCCTGGAAGCTTTCAGAAGCAGCGCCGGCCTCGTCCCTGATGTGTGCAGCTGCTCGAGGTAGAGAGAGGCTTTTGTCAAATACATGCCATCTGACCTGAACATCACACACCCCTGACCACACACACACACACACACACTCCCATCTCTCAAAAAAGACACAAACAAGCAGGACACGAGTTAATCTTCATATCTCTGGTGAAAATGTTGCTCTATCTGCCACGAACTGAACAAACCCATCTTCAGCAAACAGTCTGCAGCCGGCTGTGCGCTTATCAGGAGAGGCTGGACACTTTGCCTGCAGCTCAGGAAAAGCTCTCTCTTTTGACCTGTGACCTTTCACAATATGAAAATCACACACACACACACACACACACACACACACACACCTCACTGGAAATGTGCCAAAATGTCAACAGGCAGCATGGGCGGCCTGCAGATATCTCTCCCACAGCTTCGTTCTCTGTCTTATTCATCAGTAAATACACCAAATAAATTCATAAATAAATGAAAGACTCTGGTACACAGAGAGAGCAGATAGAACACAAAGCATCTTTCATCCATCGCATTAGTGGCCTTTAGTCGCTCTGAGGATCTCGGCAGCCTTCAGATGAACCGCACGAATCCATTTAGAATCTCTCAAATAACTGCTACAAGAGCTGAAAGTTAGTAACCTCAGAAGTGAAGGATGAGTTTAGGGTTTATAAGATGTGTATGTTGCAGGTTTCATTGGTCGGCGTAAAGAGAAAGTCCTCAACAGATCAGCTGCAGCGTAGCAGGTGGACCACAAAACCCACATTCTGTGTAAAAACAGAAACCAAACAATGTGCACTCCAGATCTTAGCTAGTCTTCAATGATCTGAGTCAGTCAAATCAAAGACATAGAAGAATAAAAGCCGGTGTGGTGGGTGTCCTGCAGACGGAACCAGCAGCTTCACCCTTAAATGTACCCATCAGCTGCCCTGAAACAAATACCTCCAGTAGTGCCCCGCACACTGGTTCTGGTTCTGCTGCTGCTGAATGGCGTTTCTACGTTCTCTGGTTGAGACCAAGATCAGTGTCAAAGCAGCTTGCTGAGTAATCCAGCGTGAACATCTGGACCTGAGCAGCATTATTCCAGGCAGAGGACCGGAGTGCTGCTCCGTCTACTTTACATTTCACTTGTGGTTGGTGCTGCCCAGTCCTTATTATTGGGTTTTAATCAATCAATTCATCAGTTACACTTTACTTTTTTAGCACTTTTGACACACATGAAAGTGAGTTAGTTAGCATTTAGCGGTTAGCATTAAACCAAGGGACCCATTACACCGTTCAGTATCGATTCTCCTCAAATCCCCTTAAAATAGAACAAAGATCTCTTAAATGAACAGAGCCTGTAGGAAAGCAGAGTGACTGATGAGAACATCTCAGCTGGAAGCGTTCTGACACAGCAGATAACCGTATCTTAGAAGGACCCCAAATGTTTGGTACAGATCACAGAACCCACCCACAACCGGTTCCCTCTTCAGTCAGCTCAACCTAAAGCCTGGCAGCCTTGTTGAGGAGTTTTTTCAGTAACTTTCAGAGATAGGATGAGAAACATCAGACACTCGACTGGACTGATTCAGTGTTGTTGCTTCAGGACGGGGATCTCCTCCTTAAAGCTGGAATGCAGTCGTTATCAGTCTGAACTAGTCTAACTCGGGACCTTGACCCCGTCCCCTCTTGCTTTTCTGAATAAGTGTGTCGTTGTCTTCATGATGCTGCACCAGACGCTGTAACACAAACTCTGCACACAGGTACCGTCCTGCAGCTTTTAACATTGAACTTGTTAAACCGCTCCCAAAGAATCTTCACCCTCTGGTCTGGAGGAGTCTGGACCACCTGACGCTGACCTTTCAGATAACACAGTTCTGCCTAAATGCGAGCTGTATTTCTGAGAGCTTTAAACCTGCTTCTGCTGTCACCACAGAACACAAGCAGCAGTGGAAAAGCAGTGAAGTGCTGATTCTGGTCTCAGGAAGGTACCAGTTCTTGGGATCATAGCAGTCTGCTGACTCTGGCTACATGTCATGCACACACAGCTGATTTTGACCCAGTTAAACACACGGTGCCGGCCCAATAGACGGACTTCAGTAACACCAATATGTGAACGTCTCAAAGCATCGTGCAGCTTAACAGCCACAAACTGAGCTCCTCATTAGTCTCCTCAGGTACTTCAACAAGCAGATTTATTTTAGTGTTCATTTGCAGTATTTTTGTGGTCTTTACTGTTTGATAGTTCAGTCTGGTGAGCAGTCTGTCTACCATCTGAACCACCTGACTGTCGAGGTGGATCACACACTCATCAACCACAGCATGGAAACCACCTGCCTCACAGGTTAGTCTTCCTCGTGCCACCAAAACAGTTCTCCTCTACTGAGGCCCGGACCACAGACCTCCAAAGGTGTCCTGTGGCATCAGGGACAAAGACAAGAGCAGCAAGTCCGGTCCAGCTGTGAGGTGGGTCATCAGATAGAAACTACACCTGTTGGATTGGGAGGCCATGTCAACACCTTCCCTCAAACCATTCCCAAGGACCATCCGACTGAAAGAGACCACGGCCATCAGGGACAACTGCTGCCATAAAGGGAGTATGTGGTCTACAGTAATGTTTGGGTCAGTGGTTCTTGTCTTGTTTCCCAGCAGAACATTGTCCAAAGCATCACCTTGCCTCCATTGGTTTGTCCTCTTCTCACTGTGTATCCTGCTGCTATCTCTTAATGCTGGACATGCATTGGACGACCATCCACACGGTGGAAGGAAGATGTGATTCAGGCCATTCTAGCATTGCTCTGTGGTCCATTTATGATTCTCGTGGGGTTCGATTCACAGCAAGCTGCAATGTACTGTGTATTCTGACACCTTTCTATCATAGCAGCATTAAGATTTTTAGCATTTTGTGCTGGATCCATCCATCCATCCATCTATCCAGAGTGGCTCCTCTGTGGGATCCACCAACATTGTCTTGCTAACTGAGACCATGAGGGACCCTCACGTTCCCACAACCCTGTAGTCCACTGTCCATGTCCGACCTCCAAACGTTAAGAACTGACCGTTGACAGGCGCCACAGAAACGAGACAATCAGTGTCATTTGTTTTCTCTGTGTGTGTGTTTGTGAGGGATTGTGTGTGTTGTGCTCAAACTCTGGAGCTTCCTGATTTAACTGTCTGAGCATGGACTGTGTTGGTTTGTTAAACAGAGACCCGTGTACTGCTTTGTTTCACAGGACTTTATCTCATAAGCTGGAGACCCTATCAGCAACCAACCACACACACACACACACACACACACACACACACACACACAGTCGATCTTTGTGGACTGGCTGAGGTGGGGAGCTGCTGTGTGGAAGTAGGTGGGAGAAGAGAGTCTGAATTTATTAAGCCCACACCAGCCATTCAAAGTACACCAGCAACGAGTAATGAATCTCCAACAAGAAATAAATAACTGCTGTGTGTTTGAGTCTCAGGGAGAAATATAAAAGGCGGGGGTGGAAGTAGGCACCAATGAGACAGGGAGGAAGACGAGGCTTTGGGCGAGACGCTGCAGTAATTCTTAGGAGGTAGCCTGTTTGTTTGAAAAGATATGCAGTGCATCTCCGCTGTGATGATAATTCACACATGCAAACGCCCAGACACTGATGTGGAGACCAGGGAAGGCCGATATTTATAGATGCAGACTTAAATATAGCCAGGTAATTCATTAGTCTGATTTTAAATGCTGTGTTCTGGTCGACTCGGAGCCCCTACAGACACAGCGGGCTGGAAAACAGTCTGATTGTAAAAGTTTTGCTTTAGAATAGTTTAAGATTGAGAGACAAATATCACAACAGCTCTGATGCTCACAAGCAGTCATGTGACACCGGACCAGAGCTGCAGTTCCCTGATGTTAACAACCACACTGTGGTAGCTACACAATGAGCATCACTGCACTGCCTCCCTTCAGGCGCAGTCCGCATGCCGACCGCCGATTTCTTTCCTCACAACCGGACCACAGCGCTATGGCGAGACGCTGACCAGAGCAGTGTCAACAAAATGAACACACAAAGCAAAATGTGGCCTTGTTTTGCTTCCAGCTTTACCATGTTCCCTGAACGCCCCACATAGCGGGCTGCGCTAGCTGCTGCTGGTGGCCGCGGTGCTCAGACCAAAGATGACTTTAACAGAGTGAACCAGGAGGTTCTGGTGTCACATCTGTCCAGGATGAAACCCAGTGATTGTTCTCATGAAGTCTTTCCTATGAGCAGAACAAACAGCGTGTAGCTGAGCTCCGTTTCTCATCAGAACATCTCATCTCTAAGTGTAAATACTGCAGCACACCGAAGGTATTAAAGTTCTGTTCTCCACCACTGTGCTGCTGCTGCTGCTGGGACACAGTTGGACCGGATTTCAACAGTTTGTGCAGAACTTCTGTGTGTCCCGGGACTCATTCAGTACATCTGTGATCGGACCAGAGACGTCCTGGAGAAAAACGACACAAATCACAGCTTGTGTCCCATCCATCGGTCTCTGTGGTCTCGATAACCCGCCCCCAGAACCAGAACCTGACAGTGCTTAGGAGGTGGAAACACAAAGAACTGGTGCCAAGTCAGGCACTGGCATGGAACTAGCACTGGAACCAGTTTGGTGGAGAAGGGGTATCAGAGCGCTATCTGGTATCCGTCCCGCCGTCTCCAGGTTGGAAACTATCCAGGATAGGCTACGCGGCTAGCTGTGTTAGCTAACTGAAGCCACATTCCGGTTGTATTACTGTTTATCTGAGCCACCCACTTAGTTAAAGAGTGGACATGATGATGATTACTAACACTTGTGGAGGCTAACGTTGTTAGCAGCGGCGTCGGCAGGGAGTCCTCGGCTCCCGGTCAGTCTGACCAATCACTGCTCTCTCCAACATGGTGATGAAGCAGCAGCAAACTCCTGACTTCACGTTCTCAGGCCAGAAAGGATGGATGATGTGATGACCGGTGGTCACCTCTCTACGGTCTATGGACCCTCTTTATGGTTTAAAGGATCATGAGGAGAAATCATGGAATGATTAAGTCTTAAACACATTTACACGCTCTGAACTCAGACACTCAGATTAAGTTTAATGCACTCAGGAGAAAACAGGGTGTTATTTTATATATATATTATATATAGATTTTAGAAGAAGCTTTATTAAAAGTGTGTTTTTTTGTTTGTGTGGTTTTTCTTGATGACAAAACTCACTGGTAAACTTTAAAATCAAAATGTGTTTTGTTCTGAATTATGAGCAGAGATCAATGCAGCGAGTCAATGAAGTGTCAAAACTTAGTTATTCTGTTTGACACAAGTTCAGAATAAATGAAGTGACAGCACACATGCTGGCCTTTCCATCTGCATCCGTTTCCTGTCTGTGATCTGGTGTCTGGCGCTGGCAGACTCCCACAAATGTCTGATTAAACAGTTATTAAACAAAGATGGCAAACCAATCGTCTCATCACTGTTCGTCTGTATGACTCTGATGCAAAGAGGGAGAAGGTTAAAAACAAACATTTACGTGATCTGATATCAGAGTCTTGTCTGTAGTTCAGTGTTTACGTGATTTAAGCAGAGAATTAGGATGAAACAATCTGCTCTCAAAGCGTTCTGCTCGGCTTTAATTGCTCATACGTGGTGATCAAATGAGGATAATGATTGCATTCATGGACGGTTTAATGGCACACAGCTCTCTGGGTGCAGCGCTCCTCATGCTGTGCCGTGTCATCAGCTACATCCAGGAGTCGAGTCTCTGAGAAGCAGGACAAGACGCTCATCGTTCCAACACTTCTGATTGATCGTTTGTGTAATGATTTTGCTTTAATATGTTGGTGCTGGTGCAAACTCTTATCTGTAATCTGTACAGTACGATAAAAGATCTGTCTTGTAACAGCAGCTGCATCTCAAATCCAGCACTGAATGACAACGG
This sequence comes from Stegastes partitus, assembly GCF_000690725.1. NCBI lineage: Eukaryota > Metazoa > Chordata > Actinopteri > Pomacentridae > Stegastes > Stegastes partitus. The sequence continues at coordinate 360,184 of NW_007578462.1, forward strand.
ACCAGTAACCATAACACCAGTACGTTGTAAATGCATGGGAGGTACCTCAGCAGGCTGTAGACAGACATTAGCCACAGCAGACAGTTATCTCTACAAACTGATTGACTAGAGAGAAGAGGAACAATTAAACGTGTGTGCTAAAATGTGTGCACAATTATGGATGCAGACAAGAAAGAAAGCCCAACAGAACCAGTTGGGAGGGAAGTCACCGGACTGCATGTCCACATCGCTGCTGTCAGTGACGTATGCTTTGCAGAGCAGAGTTCAGTCTCAGGGTGACCTCTGGTCAGAGGAGTGACATCATCTGAGACTGCAGGTTGTGAACAACCAGTTTGCCACGATCACCAGTTTCTATGTTCCCACCCTTCAAGGTGGCTGGCATCAAGGAAGCTGTTCATCGCAACATGCACAACCTCCCTGGGACCCCAACTGGTCCTACTGGGAGACTTCAGCACTAAGGTAGGATGCAGTTCTTATCTGGGTAAGGATGAAACACAGCGTTGGCAATGACGGTGGTTGGCTGGTAGATGATGATGATGAGATGGCGCCGCACATGGATGCAGCGCCCCCTTCAGGAGACAGTGAGAGTGAACATTTTGAGTGTGTTGTCTATCCCAGATGTTCATTCTGCAAAACTTACAGTCGAGAGACTTTGCTGAACATCAGGACAGTGAACGTTGCTAAAACTGTGGCGCTCGGTTGTGATGTGGATCTGATCGAAGACTATACCGACAGTTATCCGAGAGAGAAGGAAGCCATACGAATGTAAACAGAG
>NW_007578462.1:363808-367494 GCF_000690725.1 Stegastes partitus
GCGACCTTCTAGCTGTGAGGCCACGGTGGTGAACCTTCAACTGACTGTGAACCTGCCTTCACCCTGAGTCAGCTGGGATAGGCTCCGCCCCCCACCACCCTAGTGAGGATTAAGGTGTAGAGATGATGGATGGATGTGTTTCCAAAGTCCCTTCCCTCTGACTCCAAAGCATTCTGGGCAGATGTCAGCAGGTATTAGTGTATCTAGAACCATGTACCATGTCAACCCCACAGGAAACAGTTCACATCATTCCAGGTAGTGGTCATGATATAAACCTGTTGTAGTAGCATCACTACAGAGACTCTGGTTCTATAATTATGTCTTAGAACCATGTTTGTGTGCTTCAACCATGCAGCTTGGTGTGTGTGTATGTGAGTGTGTTTCTCTTTTGCTGCTGTTTAAACTTCTGTAAGAACACGTGTGAAGTGAAGAACAGGAGAAGGTTTGAGGAGACCAATGGTAGCAGCAGGCTGGTGCATCAACCACGCTATCATCTCTTATCTCATCTTAACAGACAGATCTGGAAGCAGAGCAGCGGGGGAGGGAGGGGGAGACTGGGGCAAACACAACACCCCTCTGAGCAGAACGTGGTAAATCTGGCCTCACCGCGACACATTAGACCCACCAGGGCTAGACAAGGCCCGGCGGGCCGTGGCGGGGGGCTGCAGACTCTCTCGGCACTCTCAGAGTAATTAATTGTGAGTGATTCATTTGGGGTTCACAGCAGAGAGCGGATAGAGACCTTTTAAAAGAGCTGAGGAGGTGGGAGGGGATTATCTTCACCGGCACGCCATCAGGACACGATCACACAGCGGTGGATCAGTCACACAGAAACATGGTCTCCTCAGCACATCTGGGCAGTTCATTGTGATCTCCACTTTTTCTATAATGGACATCATGCTGATTCTGGGCACTGATGGGTTTCTGGTATTGATTCGATTGTACTTGTGAAGATTTAAATTCTTTGATCAGACTCTACATTAACATGGGAACAATGGTGGACAAAAACAAAACAGTCACTTTAAATTTAGTTGCTGTCAAACAGCATTTTTTCTGTGTGATTTAACCCTTTGTTCTGATCCAGCCTCAGCTGGATGGACCAGAACCAGGTGGACATGGTTCAGATAGTTTATTGCTCAGTANCAACAGCTTCATGCCACCAGCTGTCAGAACGCTGAGCTGCTGATCCAGAGATGCAAACACTTGGTTATTTAGTTGCTTTAAGTTGTTGGATCCTGAAGAAAGGCTCTCCTTACCTTCTCCTGACCTTAGAGGCGTAAAGCTCATCCCTTTGAGAAATCAGACTGTTCCATTGACAGAAGCATCCCATTACTCGCTGGCCTTACAGTCTGCCTGAAGAAGACAGCGGTTCCTCCAGGTGAATGCTGTAGCACACCACACACCACTGGGATGTCACAACCAGCAAGGATCCAGACCACCACCTGGCAAGACCACCCCCTGTGCCTCTGGAAGGATGGAAAGCTTTCAACTGCAACCAGATATCTTCTTTAGTGAACTTAGTCCAAGAAAAAACCATCAAGGGAACCCCAGAAAGCACTTGAAAGACTAGCTCAAGACACAGCTTTCTCAAGCCAGCATCCATCATTTGTGACACCACAGAACAGGTGACAGGAAGTTGCATCAGTGCAGCCAGCCGTCACCAGATTGGCTTAAAGCCTGCAGAAGACAGACAGACGGTCCTCCAGGGTCAGGAGCACGCCAAACATTTAAAGGAGATATGCACAAGTTTTACAACAAGTTTTAAAAACAAAGAAAAAGAAATCAGAAGTATAGTTATTGTAAAGTTAGAAAGAAATGAGCTCATCTGTGCTTTTGTTTAGACGCTCCAGGCTACAGTACGATCTGAACACAGCCTGAGATGTGATCAAGGGTGCATTTCAATATCCACACTACGTCCTACAACATCTGGTCTCATCTGGCAGCATCCAAGCCGACGTGCTTTTCTTGCCATCATGACCCAGAATCCGTTGCACGATAGAAAATATGTCACGATGTCTGGCTTCAGTTCGAAGCCGTAGCAGCTGAGAGTGCACGGACAGACTGGGACGGATGTATGAGCAAAACTCAAGACGTAATATTATGATGAAGTCTCATTTCTCAGCTGTGTGCATACTGCATGCAACAGGAGCCACAGGCTGCTTGAACTGTGAGTATTTTAGCTTGCAGGTTCTGAAAAGGAAGAACAATTTATGGAGTTAAATTGTGTGTTTGCTTTTCTTTAACATATGCACTGGTCAGACGTCATAATGAGAGAAGCTCGCACGAGAGAGAAGAGAATAAAAAATATAAAGTTACACCACAGAAAAACAGAGAAACTGCTGAGACAGGAAGGTCTAATTAGACAGACATTGATTGCTCCACTTTAATGACGTGGGATGGGAGGGATACTGACCTCACATTCTCAAGTCATACCTCCTGGATAATGAACATGTGTGTCTCCGAGGCATGTGCGTGGGCGGCGGGGATACATATCACCACATATGTTTGTTGTGTGTTCCTCTCTGCGCTCTGTGTTGTGCATTCAAAGCACATGCACACACCACAGATCTGTGCTGCCCCGAGGTGATGCTCGTCCAACACAACTTCTTTCCTTTCCTGTTCTTCTATGTTTATTTTTTTTCTTTCAATTTGTGTTTGTTGGGGGATTCAGACACAAAAGAATAAATCAGTGGTTTTGTTTTTTCCTCCCTCTTGGCTAGTGTTTTAAACATTAGCGCCGCCCACGCTGGGCTGTCAGTGTGAGAACAGTCGAGGACAAAACGCACATATGGATTCATTCAGAAACATCTTCATATGAGGATCATCTCACACTTATTTTCATGCTGTATAAATTTCATACATGACTATTTGGATTTAATTTCAGTCTCATTACGTTGTGCTGCTTTTGTTTTGGCACCCACATAATGCTGTGATTCATTCATACTTATCATTCATTATATTCTTTTTTCCCTTCGCTGTATCCTGTTATTATCGACCCCGTGACTCTGTTTTCCCATGAGGGTCATTAAAAATTCATCTCGTCCACACACACAGCTACATGCTGGTCCATTCGCTGGCATCACTGATGCTGCTGATGGTACCTGCTGAGTAGCTCTGCTGCAGCAGCTTGGAGATGAAGTGCCTGATCCAGAGGTATCAGAGGCTTTCTCTTCTCAACATTGGTATTAAATGTGCAACAATAATACTAAACAAAACGGCAAAGGGTCAAATAAATGCTCCACAACTGATTCTTGGGAACAGGAGCATCCAAATGTTCAAGTGGGAGAAGTTCATGTGGGGGTTCAGGGGAAATGTGCACATATTGGAGAAGATCTTCTTAGTAGTAGGCTCCCATTGACGCCACATCCATCCATCATCTCTACACCTTCATCCTCACCAGGGTCATGGGGGGCGGAGTCTATCCCAGCTGACTCAGGGTGAAGGCAGGTTCACCTGGACAGGTAACCAGCCTATCACAGGGCTACACTTAGAGACAGACAACCAAGCACTCGCACATTCACACCTGCGGACAACTTACAATCACCAATTAACCCCAGCATGTTTCTGGACTGTGGGAGGAAGCCGGAGAACCCGGAGAGAACCCACGCTGCACGGGGAGAACATGGAGACTCAACGCAGGAAGATCCCGGGTGTCCTCAGCGGGACGCCAACCGGCGACCTTCTGT
>NW_007578462.1:368990-384798 GCF_000690725.1 Stegastes partitus
GGTTCTGGAGAACCGTCTTCAGCTTCACACACAATGATCACAGGTCCACATGAACAAAACGGCACCAACACCACGGGCCGTACCAGGCTTTTGTCATACGATGGACATTGCGATCAGAAGTTATTGACCAAGTAATAAAACAAAACATTCAATTCCATTCAGTTTCATTTGTGTAGCACCAATTCTCAGCATGTGTCGTCTCACAGCGCCTCACATCACAAGAACGCAGTCATACAATTATTAGATTAATTACTAGTGTCATTTTCAAAAGGTGCATCAGAAGCAACATTTCAGAAACTTGAATTAGGTGCAAAAGTTCCTACCAACACCTCTAAATCCACAAATATGCACGTGTAAGATTGTCAGGTGGAGATTAAATCTTGTATTTTGTAATGGCCAAATACACCTCTTCACTCTCATTGGTCAGGAATCATTTTGATCAGTCGGTGTGGTCTGGGACACCTAGTTTGTGCAGATTCTGGCGCCTGCTCCGTGGCTCAAGGTTCTCCGTCTTAGCCGTTAGCAGCTTGTTGCATTTCTCCAGTGCTTCACATTTAGCCTCCAGCGCCGTTAGCCTGTTGTCACGTTGTTGAAGTGAAGGGTTCGGGTTTCAACCATAACGAGACGTGAGGCGAACAAGTGTCCAGAGATGGCGGGTTTCGGCTCGAAAACATTCAGTTAGCTCAATACCCACAGACATGGAGCCGCCATCTTCAACGTCACCAGCGTCGCCGTGCCTGGGTGATGATGCGGGGTTAGCTCGCTCGCTAACTTGTCGAGTAGTTGGACCCGTCGTACCCTGAGCTGGATGCTCTTGGCGAGAGTTTGCTTTCCCAGACATATTGTAATGTGCTTCGGTTTGTCCAGAGATGAACTGACAAAGTAAAGTTGATGTTTTCACAGTAGTTAATGAGCTGGTAAAGGCGTGTCTATGCCGTCGCCATGGTGCCACGCCTGCCTCCAGTCAGAGGGTCTGAAGTGTCCTGAACCTCATCACGGCTGTGCTGCACCGTGCTGGAGGGGCAACAGCCTCAAAATGTGGTCAAACAGAACCACACAACAGCCAGACAGCGGCTCCTCACCTGGAAATAGCTTGTACTTAACCTCGCCCAGCCCTGCTTCCTCTCTCGCTCTCCACCACGGGGTGAACGGTGGCAATGTTTGCCTTAGAAAAAGGGTTTTAGCTCCGTTATACAGGGTCTGGAGTGAACAAACAGAATCCAGGGGAAAGTTATTAATGTCGACTCTAATGTGTTTAGTCAACTCAGATGGTGGCTTTAATAAAATATGAGGAGTACAGAGCTCCATCAGTGTGAGGAAAAGACATCTTTCTGCTTTCTCCTCCCCAGTTAAACACATTACAAGCAGGAAACTATGGTAATTGTCTTGTCAGATAACATAAAAAGATTAAACATAAAAGAATGTGAGGTTGCGCTGTCTTTAGCTGTATTTGGGGAAGGTGTCACCTGTTAATAAGACTAAAGGACACCTGGTGGATTTGACTCCAGTGGCAAACGAAGGATGGAAGTAAAATGGAATATGCTGTTAGTACGACCACAGGAAGTGAGCAGAGGACCTTTTACTGCTCTTCAAATGGTTGCAGAGGTCTCAGAACCGAGGTTGCTCCAAAAAAAAAAAAGAAGTTCCCATATTGAAAGTCTCCGTTAGAATTTACTGGTAAACCTGGAATGTGCTGTTGGACTGTTGGAGAGGCCAGTAGAGCGCTCAATCAGTGATTCCAGGTGTGAATGTGAGTGTGCTTGGTTGTCTGTCTCTAAGTGTAGCCCTGTGATAGGCTGGTTACCTGTCCAGGTGAACCTGCCTTCACCCTGAGTCAGCTGGGATAGACTCCACCCCCCATGACCCTGGTGAGGATGGATGGATGGTACGCTGTCTGTCTGACTGTGGACTGGTTGAGTTCAAACTGAAGTTTTGAGGAATCATCTCTGTTTAAACACGACGCACTTCAATAAAGATGCTGTGAAGACCAGACTGACGGTTCTGGTTCTGTAACCCTCAGCTTTCAATTGGAAAAAGTCACTCAGAGGCCCTGAAAGACAAACATGCTCTTATGGACACAAGGGTGAATAAAACAGGTGCCCATTCACACCTGCTTGTCTTCAGAACACCTGAATCTGATATGACCTTCAGGTTCATGGATTTTGTCTCGTTTGTTTAATTGGATTGTCTTTCTCTACCTGTAGAACTTCTGTGAAAATCAAATCATGTAAGTGTTGTTCTAACTCACTGTTTGGTTCGCTTTAGGTATCAACACCAGGAGAATCTGACAGACGTCCCACTTTTGCATCGTCTTGTCTTTTCTACTGCTTTCCCATTTTCCAAAATAGAAAAAACAAGAAGGAAGAAGTAGTGAAGGAATACTTTTATCAGGCAAATGAAATGATGCTGTAGAAGGGAAGTGAGCATCAGCGCTGACATGTCTTCAGCTGCCATCACACATCAGCAACCTGCTTCTCTGAGCTACAACATCTTTAATGAAGTTGAATGAAAAACCCCACAGGTTGGTCTGCCTGGTTCTTGTTCCTCTCCGTTTCAAAAAACACAAACCTCATCTTTGCTTACATGTTTGTTTTAATGGTGGACGGTCTTAGTGGTCCTGTTTCATCTGGACTACAGCTCAAAGAGGTTTTACAGTCGCTGTCTGTTCCTGTCAGTGACTAATACGTGCACCAGCCCTCACCACCCACATGTCACCACTTTGTGAGTAACGGACTTTACTGAGCAGCAGAGCGTTGGGCTGTCGGGTTGTTGGTTGTCTGTACGAACTTGTTGTTCAGACCTCTGATTGCTAACATGTGGTGGAAGCTGCAGTCTTCCTGTCCAGTGTGTGGTGGAAGTGAAGGAAGTGATGTGTCAACGTGGGCAGACAGCTTTTCAATAAGCAGCCAGCCCTGAAATGTTGCCACACTGGCTTCATGCTCCCTGAGAAAGTGAGGGGAAGACGGAGAGGAGGTGGCTAAAGGAGGGGGATGAAAAACCTCAGCCTGCCTTAATGGCAAACTGTTTTTATTTTTTACCTTTTTTGGCCTCCAGCTCAGCTCTTTCAATCCTTCCTTGGTATTTGTCTGGCTGCCTTTCTGTCTCTGTCCGTGGGTGCCTCTCCTCCCCAGACGACTTCGATCCCTTTAGCTCCATGAGGAAATGGAGAATTTGTTAAAAGGTCGCAATAGATCAAAGTCTTGTAGCATCAGACAACCTGCCACGGAGAAGGGACTACTTACTATTGGCAGAGTTCATGGAGGGAGTGTTAGAGGAAAGAAGAGAAATGAAAGAGAGGGGGAGGGCTGCCATGCCTCACAGAACAGAGACAATAGGAAAGAAAAGGAAGACTGGACAGTTAGATGGCACATCAGCCCAGGGTTCAGCAGACCGTCGTCTCCTCATGTTTAGAATGCATGGACGTTTCATTTCCTGTCCATTTTTCAGTCTGGGATTGTCTTCTTGTTTGTCCTTTACTGTATTTTTGGAGGGACTTGAAACCACAGACTCAACCTGCCCTGAAACAGCTTATATTTCAGATCAATGTGTATAAAAACACAGCTGACCATCAGTTCTCAGAATGGATCCGTGGATCCTGTGGATGAGGCTGAAGCTGTCGTACACGCCTGCTGATAAACATCAACATCAGGCACACATGGACAACAGACCTTCAAAATCAGACACACTATTAAAATCTCTGTAAATCAACTCAAACAGAGCATGTTTGAAGACCATCGCCTGTGAGGCACTGCTCATCTGCTTTTGTAAAAACAGGGGAAATGTGCACATATTGGAGAAGATCTTTTTAGTAGTAGGCTCCCATTGACGCCACATCCATCCATCATCTCTACACCTTCATCCTCACCAGGGTCATGGGGGGCGGAGTCTATCCCAGCTGACTCAGGGTGAAGGCAGGTTCACCTGGACAGGTAACCAGTCTATCACAGGGCTACACTTAGAGACAGACAACCAAGCACACTCACATTCACACCTACGGACAATTTACAATCACCAATTAACCTCAGCATGTTTCTGGACTGTGGGAGGAAGCCGGAGAACCCGGAGAGAACCCACGCTGCACGGGGAGAACATGGAGACTCAACGCAGGAAGATCCCGGGTGTCCTCACCGGGACGCCAACCGGCGACCTTCTGGCTGCGAGGCGACAGTGCTAACCACTGTGCCACCTTGCAGCCCTAAAATATAATTAAAATGTAAAAAGATAAAATACAATAAGACAAATTAAATAATAGAATAAAAATCCTCAAAGAAAATTGTAATTGAGGGCAGCAGCAAAAAACAACCAAAGAATCACTGATCTCAGAGAAACCTTGCTGAGTGACGATGGATCAGGACAGTCTGGACACTTCTGGTTCAAACAAAACCCAGTTTGCATCCATAATTATGTGACAGTGACAAGTGTCACTTCCCGTCTCTAAACAAAGTTCAACTAAAATCTCGGGGCACAAAGCAAGGCTGCTGACCACCACCATCATCATCAGGCCGAGTTTCCTCAGACGCCCGCTGCAATTTTCCACCACAATTCACAATTGTTTATTGCGACAGCGAGATCCAGTAAATGCAGTGTTGGTCAGTTGGGCTACACATGCACGTGATGGTCTTCCAATGCAACTTGAGTTGGTTTCCAAAAAAGTGTTTGAGGTCATTCTTTTGTTGGGTGCTGCTTCTATGAAACGTTGAAGATGGCAAGAAGCATTCTAGTGTAGGTGCCGGCACCACAGCAGAACGACTTAGTGGGTCCACATTGTTTAGTGCAGCTGGATGAAGCAAACACTTGTTAAGATGTGATGCACTGAAAGTTCGATAAAAGAGAGAGAAAAAGAAAAAAGAAAGTTTCGTTTTCATTCTACTGACCTACAATCTTTTATTGGCACCATTCATTCATAGCACAGCTTTCACTACACCATGCATCACAACGGCCAGGCTCAGGGTCTTCAACACTACTATATTTAGACACTTTAGAAAAGATGAATCACTGCCTGATTCACAAAGATTTTGTTCTATATAATAAGCTTAAGGTTGTGATTTTTTTAGCGGTAAATAACTGACATCACAACACAATGTAGGTCATAATAAGAAGTAGCCAAACAGCAAACAGTCAGAGAGTGTGTTTGTTGTGCACAGCTGAAGCTGATAAACAAAGACAGGTTGCTCGGATCAATGTGTCTGACTAACTGCTGATTGGACGTGTAAATCACCACAAAGGTCACGTCTCACCTGTTTAGTCCTTGGCCTTTAACTGGCCCTGGAGTCAATCGTACTTACATAAGACCAAACAGATTTATTGTAATTACACTGACTGTAATTATAAGAAGTCATTTGGTAGCATTAGAAACAAAGAACCGTACCATTACATTACAGGAAGGAAAAACAGGTACAACAAAATCAATTCTAAAGTCGCACAATCCAAAAATAAAACTCTGTTCAAATGAATGTTTTTGGAAATATGTGACAATGAAGTGAAATAAATGAAGATTTTTGTTTAATATCAGTGCAACAGATGACAGCGCTGAGGCAAGAGCACTGAGCAAACCATTGTGGTTTGATGTAAAAAAAAAAACTTAATTTTCAAAACAAATTGCTTCTGACATTCTGACACCATCTGAAAGGATTCTGATTTTGTTGTGGCATGTCAGAGCTAAAAGTAGCTGTGTTCGAGCCTTTCATATTTTGCCCACAACATTCATTTAGCAGCACTGTGCCAGCTGCCTTGCTGTGCATTTCTGAAATACCCACGGTACTGCATTGCCTTTTATGTTCGCTGAAAGGAAGGCATCTTTTTTTGTGTCCTTCTTCTCTCCTGCCATGTGTTCATCCTGCCTGAATAGATGATATTCTTACAGGATGTTTGCCATTATTTCAAAATGCTTCAAAAAAGGTAAAAAAAATAAATAAAAAATGGTCCTGAGGGTTCTGCACAGTGTCGTAGCTGCTCCTAGGACTGCAGGCTTCTGGACAGAGCGCTCAGATATGTTGTGGAAATTCTGGAAGAGGTTGATGGAGGATGAGGAACCCAACACAGAGAGACACACCGGAGACTCAGATGACTTAGATTGAAATGAGGTTTACCAACACCAACAGAACAGCAGTTCTAAAGATCCCTCTCACACCTTTAGTCTTATATCCTCCCTCAGCAGGAGCCACGTCCACATTTATGGGAGACAGGAAAACCAAGACAAGTCGGCCGGGTATCATCTGGCCTTCAGAGGTGCAGGCCGTCTCCTACAATGAGGTTTACGTAAGGTAAAGAATCTATAGACGTTACAGAACACACACCTGCTCCAAGCACTACGTAAACCTCAGGAGGTCAATCAGGGCTCAACATCTGCTCGAAAAGATTACTCTAAATAAGGAAAGTAATTCGTCCCTCACAAGATATAGTATCTGGTGCCACTCTCCCAGTCACAGCCTTAAATGCTCCTATCACCACTGGGACCGCTGAATTTCACCTTCCACATCTGCTCCAGTTGTTGTTCCAGCCCCTGATACCTCTTGATCTTCTTCTTTATGCCCCTCATGTTGTTGCTCATCTGGGATTTGACAGAAGCCAGAATCCTTGGTAGGATTCCTTTACAGCGTACCAGGGGGGTCGTCGTCATTGTCCCGGGGAGCGGGGGTGTCTTAGCGAATGCTGCTAACGGTTAGCGAAAAGCAGAGCTAGCAGTGAAGTTGACAGTACTGAAACTCCATCTGCGCTTGTTGTTAAATATTTTCCTGTTTCTTACCCTCGAAAACAGCGTATCGGCTCAGTTTGCTGGCGAGAACCCTGGAAGCTCTTCCTAAGTACAGCATCTTGTTCCTCTGCAACAGTATGATGGCACCCAGTCTGAGAATTAGACCACCAGCTGTTTATCTGGATGAACTGACTCCCATTAATCACAGGATGGAAGCCACATTATCTTTTGCCAGTTTTCTGTACCCAGATGTGATCTAAATGTGGAACTGAACTAGCCATGAACCTGAGACCTGTGCCAATGAGATGTGACCCTACCAGACCAACGAAGTAGCCAACTCCTGATTCCACTTGTTCCCCATTCACAGCCATCAAAACGAAGGCAAGTGGTTATAAAAGAACTGGTACAATGTGATGGATGCACCTTATTCCTGTCATTCCATACAGCTACCACTACCGAGGCATCGTAGCTCTACTTAGGAAAGAAAAGCAGACAATATTCAAAGACTTTCCAGGAGCTCGACTTAGCTTTAATATTAATTGAAAAAAAGTTAGAGAGAACACCTGCAAATAAGATCATAAATGATGTGAGATTAATTTGCACCTGAGTCAGCACACTGAAGCCATAATGTGTCAAAGTGAAGCTGTCTGGACTTCAGTGCTCTCTGTGGACGTCTCCCTCTCACACGGCCTGCTTCATACCACTGCTATACCTCACTACACACACTCTCTCACAGGGAGTTCATTTCTAAGTGTGATTTCCTTTCGTCTGAGAGCCGCTTGATAGTCTGGTGAGCACTGAGCCATGAGCAGCAGCCAGGGAGAGAACCAGCCTATAGCTGGGGTTCGCTCCGCTTTCCTCCACTACTGCTCATAGAGCTGCATATTTTTCAAATATAGTGTGCACAAAGTATTAACACTTTTTCAACAAATACAATGTCAGCTTCTTGACTTATGGTTGTTTTTCAAATGATTATTTTTCTTTAACTGAAGTTGCTAATATAATCCATCCATCCATCATCTCCACACCTTGATCCTCACCTCAGTTGACTAACCCGTTCATGTTCTTTCACACTTTTCTGTTTTTGACCCTTCATTGCTCACATCCATGTTTTGTCATAAGTATTCTTTATTCTTACTTTTGTTTGCTTTTTGCTTAGTTTCTGTTCAATTCTATTATATTTAGATGGGCAATTCACAACATGCAAGTTGTGTCAGAAAAGTTCCAGGACCGGTGTCACAAAAGATGTATTTCAAACCCAAACTACAAACAACCAGTTTCGTAGTCATCCTCCTGGAGTCTACTCCAGCTCCTCCAGCCTTCTCTTCACGCCGCCATGCAGCTCCGTCCTCACAGCCATCTTGATGTCGTCCACGTCTTCTAAACGGGTCTCCTTGATGAGCCCTGGAGCTTGGAGAAGAGGAACCAGCCCCACGGAGCCAGGTGGGGTGAGTAGGGAGGAGATGTTCTTCTCAGCCAGGAGCTGTGGGATGCTCAGGGCGCTGTGAGCAGGTTGTCATGGTGACGCAGCCTCCACTGGTCCTGCCTCAGCTCTGCCTCTTCTGGACGAAGCAAACGCTGCAGGATCTCGTATTCCATCTCACACCTTAACATAGTACGGTGAAGACTTGTGAATTTGAACAGAGAACCCAAAAATCCAAAGTCGCCTTTGGACTCCGTCTGAGCAAGCGGTCGGCAACGGTGGGAAGGAACAGAAATCTCTATAGGGTACCTTGTTTTTTTTTAATAATAATATAACAGAAACTATTTTAACAATACTGTCACTGTGCTTGGAACTTATATTTGTGTTATTCGCTTTAGTATTCTTATTTTCTGTCCACCTGCCAAAGGACTGCAGGTGGACAAGGACAAGTTGATGGATCGGCATTATTTTCTCTGTAGGTTTGATATCACTCACAAATAAATTGAACAAAGTAAACTAAACTTGTTGGAGAAGGTAATGCAGTTTTCCCTCCTCATGGTGAGTATCTCACACAATTAAAGTTTAAAGAATAGAAAAAAAGCCTACCATCTAAGTTAAATGAGCTGAATAAATTCTCATTTTGTTCAAGGTTTCCTTTAATACAAACTCTATTAATTATTTCTCTACAGCACTCATCTGTCCTCCAAATAAGACGATGCTTTGTGTCATAAGTCACTCACTGTGATCTGGACAAGAAAAGCCTCGGGCCACAACACCAATTTATCCAAATTAAACTGTACCCAAATCTTATTATTTCCTCCCTCTACACAGAATAGGACGCCTTGACACGCAGTAAAATGAAAGGCTGATCAAACAGCTCCCCATTGGCCATCACTCACTTGCCTTTCATCAAAATGTTTATAAAATCACAGGGTTTGAAGGACAGCATATCATTTAAAAGACTCGACCAGTGAGTGAAATCAAGGCCCTATTATTTCTTCCCACCGCTGATTTTAGAGGCTTGATGAATGACAACAGATGAGATGAGTCGAGAGGAGGAGGCCGCACGCTATTCAGGCTCCGTCTTCATTGGTTTTGATGTGATATCAAGTCATCTAATTTATAACAGCCCCGGCTCGGGCCTGTGCAGCCGAAGCACTCAGAGTAATAGAAAAGTGGAGATCTGAAAAGTCCTTTAATAAAGTCATGAGAAAGTCTGAAGCCACCAAATTAGATCTGTAAGGTTGGCTGGAGACAGAAGGAGGGACAGAGGATGGCTTCGCAGAGTTTGTCAGAAGACAAATTCTCAACATTAGACAGCAATTAGGAATCATTACAGCTGGTGCGGATGTTTCCTCGTTTTCCACTCTTAGTCTAATTGTTTAATTGGCGGCCTCCCACCCCACACAGCCGGGAACAGACAGAAGAAAGGAGCAAGTTACTGGTTAATCGTATGATTCAGACAGTTAACAAATGTCAGTAATCAGCTGTGTAGACGGATCGTAGGAAGGTTATCACATCTGACTCTTGTTGGATAATTGGGGATACATAGGTCCAAATCTTTCACATGCATAGACACAGACAACCCACTCACATTCACACCTAGAGCCAGTCTAGAAATGACCAAAAAACCTCAGCATGTCTTTGGCAGGAAGCCGGACAACCCGGTGACACGGGGCCAAGGCGTAAACTACACTGAAAGGCCAAGAGTCCAGACCAGGACCTTCAACCTGTGGCCACTGATTAGACTCTTCAACGTATCTTCCTTTTGATTTGGTAACAGTTAGAGCTATTCCAGGTTGTCACCTGGAGCTTTACAACTCTCTTGAAGGAGTTCCAATGTATGCTTAGAACTTTTACTATGTGCTTCAACTCATCCCAAACTATCTTGGTTCACCCAATTCAGATGTTCTCAGCCCATTAAGTGGTTCATGAAACCGAGATAACCGGCACATTTCATTCCCATATGTATATGCCAGGACCTTCTCCATATTCCATGAGGCTTAGTAAGCTGTTACTACCAACATCCAAACCATTTAAAGGAGGATTACAAAACCCCATAGGTTTTAATTCATAGTGTTGGTGGCTTCAGTGCATGCGGGACACTTTTGGCTCGTATGAAGTTCACACAGCAGATCACATACAAGTCGCATTGAAGTGGAAACGTGAAGGAAGTCACAAAGAAATCCTCATTGAGCATCAAGTCCTGCAGTGTGAACGTAGCCAATCTGTGGGATTGTTCAGTCAGATAATACGCCGTCATCCTGATTGGTGACATTAAATGTCATGTCGGAGTCACAATCCAAGGCTGTCGCTATGTTAAGGCTGTTTTTATGGGTTCTGGTGGTTTTTCCTACAAACCTGTCGGATAGCAGGTTTAGGATTGGTATGATATGGTAATTGTTCCTGTCTCCACAGACACACAGAGATCTGGTTATACCACTGAGTCATGACATTATTTTCATGTGTCAATGCCAATATTGTAAATGCCAAATACTGACCTGCTGTAGCTTAAAGTTTCAGCAGCTAAAACCACAGATCTGGTCATGTAGGGCTGACAGACACGTCGCATTGTGCTTGGAAAGGAGAGGTCAGTGTCAATCTGTTGCCTCTTCAGGCGCTGCTTTATCTAGGAATCTCATCCCAGGCAACAGCCAGACAATCGATGGCCTCAGGCTGGCCCTGGCAGGGCGTGTGTGTGTGTGTGTGTGTGTGTGTGTGTGTGTGTGTGTCAGACCAGGATATTAGTCAGGTTGAACCAAAATATGGGGCGGCTGCTGACTTTTTTTCTGTCCATGTGTGACAAGATGTACATGAAGCTTTGCCTGATTCTGGACGCTGTGTAGCTACACTGAGAAACTATACAAGTGATCATGACTAAGCTTGTGTCATTGGAACACAAATAATAGATTTCTATGACATATTATGACCAGAACACATGTATGCATGGACATTTCTGATAAGGCCTTACTGCTATCTGATCCTTGAACAGTTTTGCTGTTAAATGACTATTGACTTGCACAGACTGCACTCTGTTGGCAGCAGAAATGTTAAATATTAGTATTTGCTGCCCAACTCTATTGCACAAACTGTACATGCTACTGTTGTGTGCATGCCTGTGTGTGTACGTCCACTAGATACTGACTGACGGTAAAAAGCAACCTGTAGTGTTGCATAGAGAGGTGTGTGATCCCAGAACAATATCAGCCAGACCCCAGGTAAAGCTTCTTGTTGACTTTACAAGGCCATCTGCCTTTGATTACACCTCCCCACCCACCAGCTCTAATTTCTGATGGCAGGGGAAGACATACAGCTATTGTTTCTGTCTGCTGGGGAGGCTGCTTTTATGTAGAATATGGCAGGTTTTATGGTGAAGAGCAGCCTGAGCACATGTCCTGTGTGCTACCTGTAACCTTACCCACTACACCTGACAGAGCATTCAGTGAGTGCACAATTATCCAGAGCCTCAGAACCTGCCTGGATAAAATAAAAAATGTTGCTTTTGTTCTATTTCAAATATTGCTGGGAACATGATACAGATAAGAAGAAAACAAAGAGTTTGATGATGGCCAATGCACAGGTGTGGTACATAAAACTAATCACATGTATTTAGTGCCTTTCCTTAGACCCAGGGATGCTCACGCATATGGAGAGAACAAATAGACGAGAACAGAAAATAATGGAGGCGATGCTTGCTGTGGAGACAGATAGTAAACGCCAGGTAGGAAGTGAAAACTTTGATACCAAAGGACCCAAATAGCCACGGCCAGGTTTGGTGGAGGTTGAACAAAACCATACCTGTGGACCATAAATTGTGGGACTGGGCACTGGGATGGATGAGGTCTGCTGTGTACTGGTAGGCAACAGAATGGAGGAATTCGTAGGTGACAAGGAAGATTATGCTGAACCCTGGCAACTGATGCCCATCCTGGAGTCTGTCCAGAACTTTGCTAGGTAGCCCAGACAGGACTCCGCTGCATTAAATCAGACTGAGGGTTTTACAGCGTTTTGGCCAAATTCCATTTCCACACCGTCAGACTTTTGCGGAAGGTTTTAATAACCTTTAATCACCACGTCCTGTAGTTTGTGCTGGCCAAATTTCAGGTGTGTACGATATATTCCCTAGGAGGAGACAGATTTTGAAAATGTCCGAAAATGTCCAAAAGTAAGCAGAAATTTCCCGGCATGCTGGCTGTTTCTCCAACATGGTGGATTGGTTTTGAGTTATGTGAAAAATACTAATGATGGTAACTTCTCCAGAGTGGTGTGTGTGGTGTGTGTGTGTGTGTGTGTGTGTGTGTGTGTGTGTAGGTGTGTGTGTGTGTGTGTTTTACGTCAATAAGTGTCATGGTTCAGATACGGAGACTCAAATGCAAACAAGAACTCAACAAAACCAAGTGTTTCACAAAACAAAGTATCTACAATAAGGAAGTATCTGAAAGGTCGATAATTATTCACAATATTTACACGAAAAGTTAGCAAAACACAGAATTACCAGAACTACGTTTCTGGCCAAAACAGGAAGTGATTCTAAGGTCAAAGGTAACAAAACAGGAACTATGAGGACCCCTGGAGGCGAGGTGGAGTAGCTACAAGTTAAACTTAGTTCACGCACAGAATAACTTTACATAATAAACCAAATACTAACCAAACTAAATACTCACACAGCAAAGCACTGATCGGAGCAGTTCTACGGAGCCAGAAAGAGTTTGGGAGCTGACTGACGGAGGACGTGGATTTGGGCTGGGGAGGTGGATGGTGTGACGAGTGAGGAAACGGAGATGGAGGCTGAGCAGGCACGTGACTGGGAATGGACGGATCCAGTGGTTTTCCAGAGGGTGGCTGTCGGGTGTGCAGGGGATTGCAGATGGATGGTTTATTGGAGCGGCAGGAGGATTCCAAACTGGAGCAGAAGACAAGACGGGTTAGTACAGCAACGGAGCACGGAGACAGGATGAGCAGACGAGGGAACAGAGGAACTGCCCCTGACTGGAGGTGGAGGGCGTGACAGGAAGATACCTGACTTAAACCAAGCTGGTCAGACACACACTGGTTGAAGTATTAGTCCTCATCTTTGTCTGTGAAAATGGTCGTAATAAGTAGGTAGGTTTGTAGATTCCAGTAAAGAAACGGGAACAAGTTTCCTTCCAATTTTCAGGTGATTGCAAGTAAAGAAAAAGACAAAAATTACAAAGGAGTGTGCCAGGACATACTTGATAACCTTGACAATTCCTGGCTGGACTACTTTGCATCAGGGTCAGATGAAAGCTGATCCAGGTTCAGCTTATTTTCCAGAAGCCTGTTGTATCGGCACCTCTGCTGACTTTAATGGATGAACGAGAGGTTTGCACCGTTTCACGATTTCCTGATGCCATTATGAATGCACATGAAGTCTGCGTATGTCATGTAAACATAGTTGCTCCATTCTCTGAACTGTATAGAGAGCTCATCTGGGACTACAGTAAATAATACTCTACATCATTTCTCCTTTTTCTCAGTTGCAGAGATCAAGGTCCAGGGAGCTTTACCTGCTTATCTACTGTACATGTGGTCTTTTTTGTTGGTCATAGTTCTTACACTGATGCCACATCTGTTTTAGCATTTTTTTGGCTTCAAGCACATAATCAGAAATGATACCGCTGCAGTACCAGCAAGGACTGAATAATTAATATTCTGTCCCTGCTAGATATTACCGAGTCAGAGCAGCTGTAAACTGTTGGTTGCTTAAAAGTACAATAATTACCACATATACCACTCAGACCTGCTCAAAATGCACATTCCCGTGACTGTAATTACGGTTTCCTGGACTGTATAATTTGGCTATACTTGAAGATCTTTAACTCACAGGAGGCAGTTCTGACTTTTGTGGCGCCGTCATAAAAGGACCCGTTTCCACCTCTTCTCCCGGCTGTAAATCTGCACTGCTGTAAATGCCGTCTGTACCTCGGAAAGTTATATCACACAATAAAGTAGGAAAAGGGGTCATCTTGAAAGGAATAATATACTGGCACAATAATACTGTCTTTTTATTTCATCTATCAAACAGGAGTGTGTCGGAAAAGGTTGAGATACGGGCGGCCTCGGATCAGCAGCAGCAGCAGGTGACGGGAGGTTTAGAAATGATTATTATTGTCAGATGGTGCCGGCGACTGTACGTTTTTATCCTCTCACTGAAAACAGCCTATTCAAATGCTGACATTTAGTGTCCTCGTAAGACTGCCAAATGACAGACGTGCTGTAAGTAGCTTGAGCTTTTCACACAGTGTGTTTTAGTGTATTTAGCCGTAGTGCTACGCTGGAGTGGAGAGGACCAGGCCCATGTTGTCTCTAGACGTGATAATGAAAGGCATGTTGGTGCTGATGAGATGTTTTGATCCAAACCAACAGATTAACAGACGTCGCTCCGTCCAGGCCCAGGCACTCCAACTAATGGAGTCAATGAAAAGGCCTTGGGATGTGCTCTGGCAGAGGATGCAGCTCTGAGCCTTGTGTGGGTACACTCACATGGTTTCTTTCACCGTCACAGTGTCGTGGTGACTCACAGTCCACCATCGTGGGAAAAGAGCAGCAGAGCGATTCAGTGGGGCCTCAAAACCTAAGAATGATGGTGTTTGTACCGTCTCCTCCTCCTGTACTCACTTCACCACACCTCCAGAACATCTTGGTCACTGCACTACACACTCAGCTACAACTGGGTGTTTCAACCAGCTGACATGTCCTCACACAGACCATGTTTAATCTTTATGACAGCCTTTATGCCACACATAATTAAACAAGACTCACTTTCAGCAGTTCTGTCAGCCAGTTATAAAGGAGGCAGTGGAGACTGAAGGCACTTCCTGAACTCCTACTAGTTTCTTTGCAACCACCTGAGGGTCTGTGACAGGGCAGATACCTGCACTGTCAGAACACAGCTACACACAGCACTGGTGTTGTGTGTAGTTGAAAGAATGAATGAATGAATGAATGAATGAATGAATGAATGAATGAATGAATGAATGAATGCCCTTTATTGTCATTATACAGTGTACAACCAGACTGGAGAGCGCCTCCTATTTTCAGTGCAAGTAAAAAAAACAAAAAAACAAGACAAAGTGCAAAATTGCTCAGCTAAATATAAAGATAAAAAAGGATAAATATAAAAGAAGAAATAAAAGATTTTAGAAAGAAATATTGCACGAGATGATGGATATCTACAGATGATGAATATTTACACAGGGATGATGGATATCTTCATCGTGCACATGGTGGAGGAGTCTTATTGAGGTAGAGACGATGTTTCACATAGAGTTCATGTTGGTCACAGCTCTCGGAAAGAAACTGTTCCTCAGTCTGTTGGTCTTCCTTTGGAGCATCTGTAGCGCCTCCCAGAGGGCAGCAGCTCAAAAAGCTGAGGACCGCATCCCCAGAAAAATCCCCCAGACCTCATTTTAAAATGGACCTGATCATAAATAAGGTCAGGAACTTTTTCGCCTCACATGCTGCATCTTCAGAAGATGCGGCCGGAGCCAAAGAGGTTCGCCAACGCAGTCACTTTTCCAAGGCTGCCAAAAGGCAGTTTGAGAAAATGTTTCTCATGTCTGAATGACATGAACAGACTTTTCTGTCAGTGAACATTGTTCTGTGTTCTGCAGGATGGAGGTTCTTCAGTGAATCACATCTGAACCAAATGCAGCGACACTTCTACTGAA
>NW_007578463.1:0-16916 GCF_000690725.1 Stegastes partitus
TTCAGTGAAAAATGAGCCCACAGTGAGTAAAAATGTGTCAGGAATAAAAACAAACAAGCAAAGAAAAAGAAAAACGTCCAGAAACTGCTTGAAGTTCAGAGTTAATGATCAAAAATATCACATTAAAGCTGCACTAATCAACATAAAAGGCTCCATGCAGTGATGAAAACCAGACATATCAGCGTGTTTTGGCTAATTGATCTACTTTAGCCAAATATCAACATTATATCAGTATTGTTAGGTGCTTCTGCGACTAATTAAAGCCACAGTAGTAATTACAGACAGATATTTCTCTCAGAAAGTGGTGGAGAACCAAACAGAGGTAACTGTTTGCTGTTAGCATTAGCAGCTTGTGTTTGTGTTCGATGGTTTATCACTTTCAAAACACTGTCGCGGTTTTAGACGGTTGCCGAAGATCATCACAGTAACTTTGGAGTGTAATTAGACCAACTGCAAACTATTCTGATAACTGATTAATCATTTTAAGTCTAAATTCTCCAACTGTAGCTCATTAAACGTGCATATTTACTCCTCTGCGACACTAAAGTGAATATCTTTGGGGTTGTGGACGTCATGTTGGGTTTTGGGAAACGCTAACTGGCATTTGTCCTCATTTTCCGACACTTTAAACCATCAGCTAATGGATTAACGAGGGAAAATACTCAACAGATTAACCAACAATGGAACTAATAATCAGTCGAAGGCCAATAAGGCATCGCCGAGGAGGGAGTTTCGCGGCACAGATGATCCGCCCCGGAGGCAAACTGCTAAAAATACGCCGCTTTTCTACTTTCTAATGTTCACACTAATTAACAAACATCAGATCTCCAGAGAAACCTCGTGGCTTCTGGAGGCGCCAGACAGGAGCTGGTGTGATGTTCAGAGAGGTATTCTGCCGGGAGTTCTGCAACAGCCACCGAGCTGATTTGCATAAGATTAAGAGAAAACCGCTGGCAGATAATAATTCAGCGACGCAGCAGAGATGATGATGCAAAGTTGGGACGGGATTCACAGCTCATTTCATTGTACGGCAGAGGGAGGCCTTTGGGAGAAAGCAAACAGTTATATAACACATGGAAGCCGGCGTGGCAGAGGAGAAACATTCAAACAGATTAGCTATCAGCGGAGCAGGCGTGCTGCAGAGAAGGAACCCTTAAACCTGATTAGAACTGGGCTGCGCTCGTCGTAAATGGAGCTCGCAGGAGATGAAAGTGCATTTCCTATGGAGGCGTCGCGTCTCGGGCGACGCTCGCCGTGTTTGGAGCTGTGTTTTCTGCGGTTGAAGAGGGAGGAGGGTCTAACAAGGCGCCCCCGGAGGAACACGCGCGTTTCATCTTGACGAGTTAATGCAGTCGGACGGTCGGCTTCATCTGGGCTGAGAGCTGCAGAACCTGACATGTGAGCCGGAGAGGCGCTGCCGAGTGTTGTTCTGTCACCGATCGGAGCTGTTAGCGGCGCAATAATGAACCGAAAAGCACTGATTCTGGTTTAATGGTGTCACAAATAACAGACCTTAAAGTTGAATCGATACCCGTCAACTTAAAATCTGACAAAAAGGTGAGTAAAGGTGGGATTTAGTGTCAGGATCCTGCATTAAACTGTGTTCTAGAAAAAAAAGACAAAAGTAAAATACGTCAAATCTGGCAGCGAGGGTGCCAGAAAAATTAATAAAAATTGAAAATGGTAAAACATGCTCAGAAACTGGAAAAAACTATGAAATAAAAGACAAATATCTGTGAAATTATTGTAGTTTTTTGTAGATTTAAATGCAGTTAAACAGTTTAACTGTATAAATACACATTGTAAGAGAACAAATCAGTATTTGTGAGGAAACAGATTTTTCCTGTGGACTATTTACAGTTTTATTTCTTATTTTATTTTCATGTAAAACTTGACTTTATTCTAACAAAGCAGGGAAAACCTGTAAACTTAAAAACCTTCTAATTATTTTTCAGTCCTTAATAGTCATGATTTTGCTTTCAAATCTGGAAAATAATGATCTTTGTTGATGTAAATACAATAAAAAACTGAAATTTTATGGCCAAACAACAACAAAAAAATCCTATTTATGGACGTGATTTACAGTTTTATCCTGTTTTTTTTGTTTGTTTATTTGTATTTTCAGTTAGTCTGTACATTAATACTTTTCTATGATTTTACAAGGTATTATTTGCATTTTAATGAAATTAAGAGAATACGTTTTAAAAGAACAATTTAAAAAATATTCACCACTTTTTGTTTAGCTAGTCAGGAGCATCATGACAGAGACTCACGTGATGCTTAATGATCTCCAGAACTGGGACCATGATCCTAAATCCTAGGAGCACATCTCACGGCTGCTTTAGTGGCTTTTTATTTCAGATTTCCACATGAAGACGGATGTAAACTAACAACTAGACAAAACAAATTCCCATCATCAGTCCTGGTTCAAATCTTAAGACTGGGCTCAGGACATCCACAATAACATGTGTACAAACAATATCTACAAATATACAAATAACAGAACTTCCTTCTTCCTAAAATGTTTATCAGCCCCAAAAATCCAGAATCCGTTGGGCTCTACTCGTTTCAACACAACGTTCTGCTGGGAAACCTCGGTTCCAGACATTAGTATGGATGTTATTTTGACACCACCCACCTAAACCTCACACTTCCCAATGGCAACACCACCCACCAACACCAACAGCCTCCCCCGACAGGACAACATGCTCCATCACACCACAAACACTGCTCAGGAACCACTCGAGGAACACGACCAAGAGCCTCCACAGTTCCAATAAACCCAAGCTGATCTCTCAGCTCGATCCATGGAGGCCCAACCTTGCAACCCAGGGGACTGGAGGCACCCGTTGCCAGAACTCCAGGGTGGTGCACCACGGGTCGGCATGTTCGTACTAACAAAGAAACAACGGGGCTCTGTGGTGCAGAAGATTTACCTCCATCCGCCTTAAGCCCCGCAGGCAGAAGCTCTGAGCCGCATCACTTCATAATTAGTTATCTGTGCATGGGCTGTGTTGACAGCAATAGAACACAGAATAATATCAGGGTAATCCTTTAATGCTCCAGTTTGGGGATTCGGTGTTTTGCCCCGTGGCATTTCGGCGAGGAAGATGTTTGTTGTCACGGGGACTAACAGCGAAGCCGGAGACGTAAGATGCCTCCCAGCAGCGGGGATGAATCCCACCGCGGAGGGAACGGGCTTCCCTCTGGGAATTATACTCGTGTGTCAGCCGGCACAAAGCTCCTCCGCTGCAAACCGCCTTACGTCAAATTACAGGGAATTGCTAGAAAGCAGACAGAATGAAGACAAACGGTGGCAATTAGAGTCCCAGATGCCCCCTGACTGCCAGCGCCGGCCTCCTTCTAACCGATCCATCCCCCTGGACAGATAAGGAGCCGTCGGCTGAAATGCTGAAAATCACTATCTTTACACCACTGCCACTTTCTCAACAGCCCATAAGCTGCTTCCTCGCTGTGCCTGAAGCCGTCGGGTCCTTAAAGGCGTCGCTCTGCAGCACATCCAGGCTGGGAGGAGGCCTGCTCCCGCTGACCTGGTGGCAAACAGCAGCGATAAGACTCTGTTAAGGAGCATCAAGAGGTAGAAAGAGGGTCACAGAGAGAATAGAGAGCTCTGGATTCATTCAGCTAAGCCCTGAATATGTATGTGTTCACGCTGTTTGAATAATCCGTGTGTTGTTGTCTAACCCTCTGAACCCAAAGCAGGTTGTCGACTCGCTGTGGCTCTTTTTTTTTTTTTTTACTGCAGCATAAAGTCCTGCACCTCAATGGAAACAGAACAACCATGAAGAAGGAGCAGAGAAGTCAGAAATGTGCATCGTAAAAAGAAAATCTGTAAAAAGAAAAAGTAAAAATCAGGCAGCAAGGTGCTGGAAAAAATAGAAATATATAGAAACCATGTATAAAATAATGTTCTGATTTAAATATATTAACTTTTACAGTCACACACTGCACAAAAACAAATTACTACTTATAAAAATAATGACTTGATGTGGACATCATGTGTATGTTTATAGTTTTAGTGCAGTTTTTTTCTAACGTTTATGTTTTAATAGTCAAAATCTAAATTAATACTTTTGTGATTTTTTTTTACATGTTATGTGTGATTTAATGAAACTAAATCTACAAAACAACCTTTTAAAAAAAGTTATTTACCTTTATTTACTGTTTGATAAACACTATTTTTCTTTTACATAACAATAAATATTTCTAAATAATTATATTTTTTGGCTAATTTAAAATACAGTAAAAACAGTGACATTTTCTGGTCAAATATTGAAAGAAAAAAAAAAAAAGACCATTTATAAAATAAAGATTTTCAATGTCAACGTTATTTACAGTTTTGTCCTGTTTTTACAAGCTAACATGTCTATTGATGGTTTTCTGTGATTTTTGACTGAATATTAACGTAACAGGGAAACTCTGGAATATAACAGTAAATTGGAAAATAAATTGCTTACAGTATATTTTGTGCAATGTGACGGTTAAATGCGTTAAATTAAAAAAATAAAAATAAAAAATGAAGTTGAATGTCTCTGATTACTTTTGTTCTTTCTTGCAAAAAAAACAAAAAAATAATAAAAAAATCTTGAATTAACATTGAGTTACCAACACTGGAATAAAGAAAACAGTGACTCCACATACTATAGATATTTTACTATTTGCATTTTAATCTGTTTTCATTCTGTCTCCTCTCTGTTTTATGTAAACACAGCCTGCAGTTCAGCCGAGAAGTCTCTGAATTGTTGTCAGGTGACTGTTGGTTGCAGCCAAATCACTAACGGCTTCACGTTTGCACTGAGCATCGCAGATTATTTAGGTTTTTACAAAATCTGATGACCACATACGGTTTATTTTGGGGGATTTTTTAATTGAATTGTGGAATAAAGTGATGAAATATCACAGATGAGTAGATCAAACACATTTTTTTTCTGTTTTGAAAGTTTCTGACTCTAATAAATGATGTAATTTTGGTGTATTTTCTTTTTAACAACACACCTTTCCGACCCACAGGCAGGTTGTGAGTCTGTCGAGGCTCACAATAAAATCCAACAATGCAGCTTTAACGTCGAGT
This sequence comes from Stegastes partitus, assembly GCF_000690725.1. NCBI lineage: Eukaryota > Metazoa > Chordata > Actinopteri > Pomacentridae > Stegastes > Stegastes partitus. The sequence continues at coordinate 5,093 of NW_007578463.1, forward strand.
CATATTTGATTATTTCTACTGAGTGGCGCGCTGCAGGAAACAAGTCCTTAAACTCGGACCGAGCAGGACCGTGGCTCTGCAGTAATCACAGGTTTCTCTAATGACGGGGAGGTGCAGGATAATGCCACCCCAGACTCTGGGACCCCCGCTGGTGCACAGCTCTTCTATATTTAGAAATCTTGCGATCGATGGAGACGGAGGGGACGCGGCGGCTCCTTCCTTCGTTTTTTCACATCTGATCTGTGAATCCGTTAAATCTATCTGTGAAGTTGCACATCGGAGGCTGTCGGAGCTGCTGAACAAAGAGCCTCCGTTTAACGTCTCTGATACACTCATACTGGGGCAAAGCAGTCGCTATCGGCTCCATAACGAGAGGCTTACGTGAGCGTACGGCTGGAATTTGAAAGAAGTGGCTCCTCGCTGCGGTTTTCAAGCCTCTTGTGCAACCTCACAGCTTGAAAATACATTTTTCTAAAAGTGCTGGAAAGTGATGCTCGTAAAAGGCCTCGGTTACCTTTTTGTTTCATGTCTGGTGAAGGATTTTTTTAAAAACAGAGAGTTTAGGACGATCAGAACCGCTTGTTTTATCCTTTATCTTATATGAAGTGAATTTGGAACAAACTAAAGGATGATTGTGATGCAGTTTAGCAGCATAAACGTGATTTTTTTTGCACGTTTTTATTCACTGCGGGCTCGTTTTTCACTGCAATGTCAAGTCCTGCACCTCTATGAGAACCACGACGACGTGTTTTGTGCAGTAGGACTCATTTAAAATACTATAAACGCCGAATTTCTTGAGTTATTTATTTCACACAAAAAAATAAAAATCGATTCAAGCTTTAAAACATTTTTCCAGATGCCCACAGATGCTACTAATACTAGATAAAATATGTCCTACATACTAAATACATTTTACTACTTAAGTTTTTTTGGTTTTTTTCCCCATACACAGCCTGCAGTTCAGCCCAGTGGACCCAAAAAGTTCCTGATTTTTTGTAATGTGAGTGTTGGTCACAGTTGAGTCAATCTCGGCTTGATTGTTGCATCAAGGAGTGCAGAATTTTTTGTTTTTCACAGAATGTGGCGACTACACATGGTTGATTTTTGGCATTTTTTTTAAATGAAGCACGTAGAATAAATTGACTTGGACAAAACATCACGATTGTAAGCTTTTAACCATCACTCGTGGCTTTTAAATCCACTGTGAAGAGCAGAATTTCTTGTTTTTCACACAATCTGTTCCGTGAAGAAAATGTATTTTTGGCAGATTTCTAAATGAAGCATGAAGAACAATTGACAAAAAGCCACGATTTCAAGCTCAGATTTGGTTAATTCTACCGACAGAACCGACAAGTTAAAGGAAAGAAAGCTGAAAATCAGACAATTCCTCCAGTTTTTAGAGTTTCTGGTTCTGATAAACGCTGTAATGTCGATGATTTTCTTTCAAGATAACACACATTTGAAATTTGCAGACGGGTTATGATGTTCAGAGGGTTGACTTTTAGGTTTTAGTGTCAGAACTAAAGTAATAAAAAGCACTTCAATGCCTCATTAGAGGAATACAAAAGCTCCTCAGCTCCTCAGGAAAAGGCTATTTTCATCAAACATAACTGTAAACTCAGATAATTTTTCTGCTGAAACCGTTTGCCACAGACGAGTACTTCAAGGACCGTCGGAAAGCTAAAAATCGAACCATTTTTTCTGTTTTTGCAGTTTCTTTCTATGATAAATGGTGTAATTTTGGTGATTTTTTAAAAACGATAACACTCCTTTGAAACCCGCTGGTGGGTTTTGAGGCTCAGAGGCCTAATCTGAGCGGACAGCAGCCTTTAAGAACAAACAGCCGTCTTCACACCTCGCAATAAAAAACACTGACACATGCGGCGTCTCGCTGCAAACTGCTGGCGAACTGGAGGACGCTCAGAGGGACCGGCGGCCGAGCGGCGCGTCGCTACGAGCTCTGATTATTCGTGACAGTCGGAGGGTCGCCGGCCGGACGCGACACTGAGCCGAGGTGGGAAAGTGGTGACGCCACGGAGAGGAGCTGCCCCGAGGCATTCTGGGGGATGATTAATAAAACGAGGGGGACCCGCTGCCAGATGGATGTCGGCGGCGACGGTTGCTACCCCGGGGCTCTACGGGAAGAACGCCCCCTGGAGGCTGTCGTCATGGTTACCATACATTCCATCGATCGGCATGGTCCCCGAGATTGGTGGATTCCTGCTTTGTTTTAAAAATAAATTGTAAATCTAAAGGGCAGGAAGTAGACCGAGCCCGTTTCTCAGCTCCTTTCTAAGTTTCCTCGACCTCCTCTGCAGCTCCGTCCGGCCTCCAGGCTCTCACACTAATGAAATCACTGCTGCTGCGTCTGTCCGATGCTTCCGTCTGCTCCAGCTGGATTTATTCGGCTAAAATCAGACTGCTGGCCTTCCTCATTTCCTCCTGAACTCACGTATTATGATCCTTTACAGACTTGTGCAAGTGAAGGAACAAAAACACCCTAAAAAAAATAATAAATCAGGAATCATTGTGTCGTCAGTGTGCGCTTGCATCGTCGTTATTGTTCAATTTTAATCACGTGTCAACTCCTTTAATCAGCCACGTCCATCACTTCCCCCCTTCGAGTCTCTTCTTCTTAGTTGGTTAATCCTCTGAGCTCCAAGCAGTTTGAGGGCGTCTTTTTGTGACAGTTTTACTCACTGTGGGCTCATTTTTCACAACAACATAAAGTCCTGCACCTCTGTGGAAACAGCACAGCCGTGAGTAGACGGAGAGAGAACTCAGACGTGTGTTTGGTGCAGCTTGACGAAGTTAAAATGCCTTAAAATATAAAGATAATAAACTGAAGTTGAATTTCTTCGGTTATTCATTTTACAAAAACTTAAAAAAATTGGAATCAACATGTCAAATGTTTCCAAGCGACCACAGTTGATGCAAACACTGGGAGAGAAACGATGACTTTACATACTATAGATGTTTTACTACTTACGTTTCTAATTTGATTTCTCCTCTCTGCTGTCTGTAAACACTGCCTGCAGTTCAACCCAGTTAACTTCAAGTCTCTGAATTTCCATCACATGACCGTTGAACACAGCTGAAGTCAGTCGTGGCTTTTTAGTTGCGTCAAAGAGTTTAGAATTGTTATATATACATACATATATGTATATTTTAACTTCAAATAGCTTTAAATGCAAAATAACTTGCTGTAGAGCTCGTCTGTGTGGATGAGGCTATATTTTTGTTTCCGTCGCAGCAATAAAAGTTCAACAAAATCAACTTTTTTCCTTTTTATGACAGAGTATTTCTTATTAAAAATATTCCTTTTGTTTTGTATTACTGAGACATGCAGCTACTTATGATTCAAAAAATATCACAAATTAACTTCTCTGCTGCCATTTTTGTTTGTTAATTTGCTCAAAGACTTTTCATGACGGCTTCAATTTCTAAAAAACGTAATTATCAGAGATGATTTGATCGACTTGTCTGATTTTGCAGATCCTGCATCAATGACACGATGAGAATTAACAGCGATTCTTTTATCTTTAATAGTTCCTGAGTCGCTGTCAGTCAAACCGCCTCACATTTCAATGTGCCAACTGTCTGATATATGATAAATTTCACAGATACCATCATGAATATTCATCGTTTATGAGCAGAAGGCCTCTGATGATTGAGCTTCAATAAACGGTTTAAAGCACATTTATCCTGAGCTGGTTTTACACTTTTTTCCTCATTAGTCGACACTTTTGCTGCACATCCTACCGCCTGTATCCTACACCGTCCTGCATCACAACAGAACAGCATCAGCCGAGTGTTTCTGCAGTCGCTTGGCAACCTGCCGCCTTTTTCCACTTTTAGTCCGACCGAGTAACACGACGCTCCGACTTCTCAGGGAACACTGACGTTATGACTCATCAGTGTGAGCCGAGCGCTCCGCCACCTCCTTAACGCTGCTACAAGGAGCACAGGGGGGAGAAAAAAGCATCTGCAGAGGCTTCCTCCAGCAAACTGTCGCTGTGGATTAACGCCGCCGCCACAATAAAAGCCCCGGAAAACTTTACATTTCCTGTTGTTGTATTTAACAGCTGAACGTGTGAAATGAGTTCTGCAAGAGCTCAACATGTAATCAGCACTTTGGAAGCAGCCATTGTTGGAATTTCTATGCAAAAAAAAAGCAGCTGGATTTTAATACAACTCAGGAAGTGTTGCAGCATCACGCCACAACATCCTCGACACACGACGTCCGGTATTTTTAACCACCGTCTCGCCTCTGCGGCGGCCGAGACATCGGATAGCCTCGCTGTGGGAGTGTGTGTGAGCGTGTGTGGATTCCTGCTGCTTATTTTAAATCAGCCATTTGCCAAACTTGTAAAACGGCAGCTTGCGAAGACGCTATTAGGCCCGGGCTGTTGATTCCAAGCACACCAACATGAAGCGACACGCTGCGAGATGCTCTCAGTGTGCCGCCGCTATTTCTGAGACGCTTTCAAACGAGTTCTGAACCTTGAAGCCTCCCGACGGGTTAGAAAGGTGTGTTTTCTCTAAAAATTCACCACAATTACAGCATTTATCAGAGAGGAAACTGTAAAAACAAAAGGAATTGGTGGATCTTAAACTTTCTGACAGCCCTGGAAGTTAGCATGTGTGACTTTCAGTTCTGATGGGATATTTTCAGTAAAATGAATTTATTTCTCATTTAAAAATTTGCCAAAAATAAACTTTCTGCACTAAACAAATTCTGTAAAAAACTAAAAATTCTGCTCCTCACGATGCAATTAAAAAGTCATGAGTGATTTCGCTGCGACCAACAGTCACGTGACAAAAATTCAGAGATTATTCGACTGAACTGCAGGCTGTGTTTTTCAAAATTACGCCATTTATTAAAACCAGAAACTGTAAAAATGGAAAGAATTGGTGGATCTTAAACCTTCCAACAGCCCTGGAAGTTTGCATTTGTGACTTTCGTTTCTGACGGAACACGTAACCAAATCCAAACTCTTAAAACTGTGATATTTCAGCAAAATCTCTTTTTTTTCTCTACGTCTCATTTAAAAATTTGCCCAAAATAAACTTTGTGCACTAAGCAAATTCTGTAAAAAACTAAAAATTCTGCTCCTCACAATGCAATTAAAAAGCCACCAGGGATTTCGCTGCGACCAACAATAACGTGACAAAAATTCTGGCATCATTCGGCTGAACTGCAGGCTGTGTTTTCAAAATGACACCACTTATAACTGCATTTAAAGAATCAGACTTTCAGTATTCTGACAGCCCCTGAAATGATCTGTGACGTGCAGTTCTGTCGGGACAAATGAACAAATCTAAACGTATAATAGTGACATTTAAAAGTCACTTTTTTTTTTGTTCGATTTAAAAATTTGCCAGAAATAACTGAAGTGCACTAAACATGCTGTGGACTGATTCTGCTGCATTCAACAGTCACATGACAAAAACTCTGAGACTTCTCGGCTGAACTGCAGAAAGTGTTCAGATGGAGCAGAGAGCAGAAGTGGCCACTTGGCAAAATTACACCTTCAGAAAATAAAAACAGAATGAATGTTCTGAATTAAACTACTTCACTGACGTGCTGCTTCCTAAAAATGACACATATCTAAGGTACAAATGCTGATATTTCATCATTTCATCACTTTTTTTGTAACATCTCATTAAAATGCACCAACAATAAACTGTGTGCACGGAACAGATTGTGCAAAAAACTAAAAACTACACTTCTCAGCGCAACCGAGAATCCACGACTGACTGACCAACAACCACATGAAGAAAATTCTGAAGCTGTTTGGCTGAACTCCAGACTGGTTTACACGGAGCAGATGGGAGACAAGAACGGAAATAAATTAAATATAAATAGTAAAACATCTATCCTATGTAGCATCACCATTTTGAAAGGCGTATTATTGTAGAAAAATCACCAAAGCTGCACTATTTATTCGAGTCACGCTGTGAAAATAGACAGAACTGTCAGATTTGATGTTTGCTCAGGAAAATCACACAAACATCAGCGAAGAATCGTGACGTTTGATCAAAATCTCATTTAAAATTTGGCCAAAAATCTACCAAAACCAGCTTCTGTTGAAAAGAATCTTGCCACAAGAGTGACTCAGCTGTGAAAGACAGTGATGTGACAGAGAGGCAGCGTTTACACAAAGCAGACGAGTACGGAAAGAAATTAAAAATGCAAGATGTAAAATAATTATAGCAGGCAATGCAGAGCAGCTTTATCAGTTTTATCAGTGTCAGTATCATCTGTGGACATTTGGGAAAATGCTGTCCATGTTGATTCCATTTTTTTCCCCCCTTTCGTTGTTGTGAAATAATATTTTTTATTTTTATTTTTTTATGATTACAATACAACTGTGTCATACTGCAGAGCTCCCTCTCCGTCTAGTCCTGGCTGTTCTGTTTCCATAGAGGTGCAGGACTTTATGTTGCAGTGAAAAATGAGCCTCAAGTGAGCAAAAAAAAAAAAAACACCCAGACATCGAGTTCGTCGGGTTAAGCCAGCAGGGACATAATTACGACGACTAAATCGACCTCTAATACAAAAACCATGAAGCTCAGGACCTAATCTGACACTCCGGCTGGTTTCAGCGCTCGGAGAGAAAAGCCAGCAGGAATGAGATCTCTGAACTGTGAACCCTGTCGACTGCAGCCTCAGCTCAGCTCGGCCGCCGAACGCCGACCTCACCGCCCCGTCGCTGCAACGGGGGCGGGAGGAGGGCCTTTCCATGCGCTACTCGGGGCCGCTGCAGGGATTAGACGGGGTCATTTGACTTAATCAGGACCCAAAACACCGGACTAAAGCTGAACAAACGAGCGCTCATTTTCATGCTAAAGATTCACCACCACGTTGTTGCGCTTCAAACGAAACTACAACCCGCCTGGAAAACAATCCACCACTCGACCTCTTGGACTCTCGGTTGTGACTAAGAGGCTGTCAATGAATCATTTCAAACGGCATCAGCAGCGTATTGATTCATTCAGAACAAACCAGCCCCCGCGTTACTAGAACTTCCTCATTTCTGCGTGGTGGTTTACAAACCCGTCCCGTTTTTCCTGCGGCTCATTAGCCGCCGGAAAAGGTCAACGCTGCTCCGCAAATCGGTCGTTTAGCCAGAAAACGGGAATCATTAGCGGCCGGCCTTTCATGTAGACGAGCATCTGTTGGAGGGAAAGTGGATAACTGGTTACGGACGGAAAAGCCTGCGTCCGCCTCCTGATGGCACGATTAATATTTGATGGTGTTTATTTGGTGCTGTGGCGTCATTCTCGGTCAATAATCGGAGCTGAGGTCTGCTTCTATTGTGTATTTATAGCTAAAATTGATGAAACGGTTCCTTTGTGAGCAGCTATTAAAGCCCCCCCGACAAGCTTTGTTTACAATATTAAGGGCGGAACTTTATTCCGGCGCAGTTCGGCCAAATTCAGCGAAAATCTAGTTTGGAGCTCAGAAACCCATCTTGTGTGGGCGTGGCTTAATTAGGTTTGATTGACAGCAGCCTGGCAACACAAACAAATAAGCAGGCAGCCATCATTAGCTTCAGAAGAAAAAAACGAAACCTAATTGGTGTACAGTTCAAGTCCAGCTAGAGGAGGATAAAAATCAGCAATCTACACGTGAGAAAATGTTGTTTTCACCCACAGAAAAGGTGTTTTTAAGGCCTGTAAAGCTGAAATAATCACAATAAAAGACATCGAGTCATCACCAGACGCCTTCCCTTCAGCTCTTCAAGGCGTTTTATCATCTTAGAGCAAGTTGTTTTGATTTGTTTTGCTTCACTCCTACAGCTCTCATCAACGTTGTTTATGTTTATTTGCAGCAAAAAAAAGTCCAGTTTAGTGCCCCAAACTGGAAAAGTTAGTGACTCAGCTATTTAGAGCAGCAAAGCATTTACAAGCCGAGTCTTCGTTTTAGTTTGCAGAAGCAAAAACAGAGCGAATAACGGACATAAATTTGCCATGTGGGCATAAAATGACTCCCCAGGGAACTTTAATGTTGTTCTGTATTTGTTGGGTGTGTAAATAAGTGCCTTTTCAGCAAATGTTCCCAGAACGTTTTTCAATCTTTCAGGCTAAAATACCACACAGGTTCATTTCCCCTTGACTGTATAACTTTTAGTTCTGGGCTAAATGCAACTGAGGTGCAGCTGGCCACGCCCCCTTCAGGAAGCAGCCTCTCTGGCCACGCCCCCTTCAGGAAGAAGACTCTCTGTTCTGTGATTTACAGCACAGAGCAAAAGTAGTCGACCACATGGCAGCTGACAAAGATACAAATGAGGATGTGAGACCAGGACTTTCTACTGCTTTAATCTTTGTTTCTGACCAATCGTTTAAAATGGAAATATCGCCAAATTCACAATGTTTTTACGTTGTGTGTTTGGTGAGTTTGTCAGATGACGTTGTGGTTATAAAATCTGTAGTTTATCTTCAGAACAGCAGCTTGGAAATGACTGTGAAGTGACTGCTGGCTAACATGTGGCCTTAATAGGCTGCGTTTCATACTAACATGTAAAAGAGAACTGCATTATTGGGAATTTGACTATTAAAATGAAGTTTATGTGAGCACAGAGAGCAGGAGGGAAGCCAATAGATGTAAGAACCGGCTTTGATTTTAGGTTAGGACCTAATGTTGTGGTGACACTGCCATCAAAAATAAAAGTAATCCACTGGATCTTTAGCTCCTCTGATGCTGGGAGTGCACGGACACTCTTGTGTTCACTCTTTTTGTTCCTAGCCGAGACATTTACGAGTTAGCAGACGCAGCTCTAGAACGTAAACAAAGCTGAGAGGCAGCTGCTAACTTGTAAATGTCTCGACTACAAAGACTGAAACGTAGAAACTAAATAAAATCCCGACCGGCTTGTAAAGCTGAAAGTCTGCTGAGCTGAAGGATGGCAGTAGTAAGCATGTTTCACATTCCCCATAGCTTGTATTTTACACCTTCACTTTTTAAAGACATACAAAACCCAATTAAAAAAAAAAAAAAAGGATTTCCACCATATCCATCCATCCATTATTTATACACCACCCATTTCCACCATATGGGAGATTAAAGTCTACGTGCTCACTTCTGAGCCATTTCCAAAGTTCCAGCTGCTGATTTCACAACCACAACGCCACCTGACAAACTTCTCACATACACAACAAACTACTGTGGCTAAAGTTCTGCGATATTTCCACATAAAACGAGTGCTCCCTCTCCTTGCAGTTCAAATACATCTGAAGCTACAGACACTGAAACAACCTCACGGCCTTTAACCTCATGAAACAGTGACTGAAAAGCAGCCTGTTAAATACATGTAAGCAGCAGTCAGAGCCGTTTCAAAGCTGCTTTTACGCAGATAAATTACAAATGTCATTATCGTAACATCGTCTGACAAACTCGTCAAACACGTGAGCTAAAAACAAGGCCTGTGCAATGAATTCAGAGACGGTTCTGGAAAGTTAAATGCAATAAAAATGTGTGGTGTTGAACATGTCAGCTGCCAATCACAGAGCAGCAGACAGCGTGTTCTTCCTGAAGGGGGCGTGGCCAGAGAGGCTTCTTCCTGAAGGGGGCGTGGCCAGCTCAGCTGCATTTAAAGCTACAGGCACTAAAACAGCCAGTTCAGGACAGAATTAAAAGCAGGAGTTATGCAGTCATGCTGAAATTAAACATTTTTGTTGCATTTTGAGGTGAAAATATGAAGGAAAAAAACAAAAAATAAACATCCTGGAACACGTGATAATTAATGTGCTTTAAAAGTGTCACCTTTAAATTGCACCTGCTGCCTCTAAGTGGCCAGAAATTCAAATGACTGCAGGTTAAACTGCAAATATTTCATGCACTAATTTTAACAGGGCAGTCATTTATTATTCATTTACAATAATAATCAAAATGGTTTGTTCTGGGTGGGCAAACAAGCAAAGCGCCGGAAATATCTGATTAAAATGAGCTTTTTTGTGTCTCTAAATGAGGTTTATAGTTTGTTTGTTTTAATGCTGCTGACATGATGGAGACATCTGCCTCCGTGAGCCATAAACTGACTCCACAGCGCAGCGTCTCCCCCCCGGTCACCGCCACGAAATGGATCCGCTGTGCACGGCTCCCCTCCCGGACTGAGGAGCTGCGGAGCGGCGGCGGAGGGAATCCCTGCACCCCGCCACCGACGCTGCACCCCGCAGGTCACCGTGACGGTCGGTAACGGAGAAATAAATAATAAAAATTAAAGAAAAAAAACAGCAACAGAAGGAGGTTGGTGGTGTGCAGCAGCAGCAGCTGGTTGCTCCAGTCAGCGCTGCAACACAAACCCCGACAAAAGGCTGGAGAGCAAACGTGAAGCGACGCTGGAAGGAAAATGCGCAAAAAATAAAATAAAATAAAATGAACCGAGGATTTACCTGAACAGCTGTCAGTGAGGAGCGACTGTGGAGGATGACCCTGCTGCTGCTGCTGCTGCTGCTTCTTCTTCTTCTAAAGATGATGATGCTGCTTCTTCTTCTTCTTCTTCTTCTGCGCTCAGGTCTCCTCAGCCTCCAGCCCCCCCCTCCCTCTCTCTCCCTCTCGCTCTTCCCGCGATGCATGGTGGGAACTGGAGTCTTTTATTTATTACCGCAATGGAGCTCGCTGGAGAAACCTGGAAAAACAAAACAAAATCTGTCATTTTAATTAGTTTATTTAACTTTAATTAACAAACAAATAATTTTTAAGTTCTTTTTAAATTCACTTCATTTTATTTCATCTTATTTTTTTCCTTATCTTTTTTTTTTTTTTAAAGAGTATTCCAGGTTTCACTGCTGCTGATTGTTGAGTTACCACAATAAAGCCTCTATCTATCTATCTATCTATCTATCTATCTATCTATCTATCTATCTATCTATCTATCTATCTATCTATTTTAGTGCTTTCACAGATTTATCGTAGCTCTTTGGGAAATATGAAAAATCTGTCGGGTCAAAAATATACATACAGCAACTTGAACTATCACTTTTCGTGGTGCAGAAAGCTGTATTATTAAAGTTTTCGTAGTTGCATGACCTCTTTCCTTCTCATGAGCAGCTACGATTGACTCTGAGCTGATTTAAATTTGCCCCATCTGATACCATCATTAGACTCAGTCACAAACATCTCAGTGGGAAAGTCTGAGGAGCTGAATACAGATCTGAAGAAGCAAATTATTGACTTGAACAAGTCAGGAAAGTCACTTGGAGCCATTTCAAAGATGCTTCGGATCCGAAAATGTGCAAAAAATATATAGTTAGTAAGTATAAAGACTGTGTCACTGCCACGAGGAACAAACTTTCATCTGCTACTGAGAGACAACTGGTCAGGATGGAGTCAACCTAGAATCACCAAAAGCAGGTCTGTAATGAATTAGAAGCTGCAGGAACACAGCTGTCAGTGTCCACAGGGTTTTACATCAACATGAGCTGAACCTTGAAGCTCCACTGAAGTTTACTGCTGATCACATGGACAAAGAAAAGACCTTCTGTGGGAAAGTTCTGGCCACAATGAAAGATATGTTTGGAGTGGAGAAGGTGAGACTTTTAACAGCAAGAACACCAAACCTACCATCAAGTATGGAGGTGGCAGCATCATGCTCTGGGGCTGTTCTGCTGCCAGCTGGAGCTTTACACAAAATAAATGGAAGAATGAAGAAGGAGGATGATTACCTCCACATTCTTCAGGAAAATCTAAAATCATCAGCCAGAAGGTTGGATGTTGGGTGTTTCAACAAGACAATGAACCCAAACACACATAAAAATGGTACAGAAATGACTAAATTAGGCCACAATTAAGAGTTCAGACTGGCCTCCCTAAAGTCCT
>NW_007578463.1:17448-20054 GCF_000690725.1 Stegastes partitus
GTCAAAGATACAACCAGGAGCCACCAAAAGGCTCTAGGTGGGGTGAAAATTGCCAAAGGATGTTTAACCAAATATTAGAATTGCTGGATGTATATTTTTGATGCAACATATCTGCTACACTATACATGGTATTTACAAGTACATATAATCAAATACTGATGCTCATAATTGATATTACAAATCTCAAGCAGTTAGGTATTGGACAGTGTGGTGCATTTGGCCACTGAAGGGTCTGGTGGAGACCAAAACTGAGCTAAAAGAAGAGTGAATGTTGGACCTACACCAACATGTGGACACAAACATAACTGTAAACGAATGTTGCTTCATTTAAACAACTGTCTGCAAACAGAACCAACATCTGTTTGGTTTTCACAGGTTTCTCTGCTGCCTCCAAGTGGCCACAGGACCGGCTACGACAAGACAATAAGCCCACCGTTAAACGACCGTGATGCCCGTCTCGCTGACATCAGCAGAGGTAAATATTTGATGACGCCATTTGGGCGGAACAGGAGAGCAAGTCGAGCCTCAGCTGCTAACTGATGTAACCGAGCGTAATCACAACATCATTAATCTTCTTTGAGCCACCGTCTCCAGACATGACGCCACCGAGCAGCTCCGAAGGCGGCGGCTTGCTGAGCATCTGCGGAGTCAAAGCTGTCGCTGGGGTCATGCGTTAAATAGTCGATCACATCTTCGCTTTTGTCCAAGATATCTGTATGACGGCAAGACTCTCCGGGCAGACGACAGCGGCACAAACACAAAGCTGCATCAAGAAAACTTTTAATGAAATCATGGCTAACAGTGTGAATGAATGTACAAATCCCAGGATTGCGTTGGAGCTAATTACACTTTAATGAGAAGCTGTGGTCCAGCTCCCAGCCCTCTGGATACAAACACATTCACAGATGCTGCGATGGCAACTAATTAATTCCACTTTTTTTTCTCTTTTTTAACGTTGCACTGCAGTAAAACCCTCCGTCGGCGTGACGACGGTTATTTATAGACACATACATGAATCAGCGTTTGCATGTTTCGTGCTGCTTCGTTTCGGCTTTAAGCCTCTTTATAATAGCGTCGGTGTGAATCCGTTTATCGCAGCGGCTCCGTCTTTCATCGGTGAAGCAGCTGTTGCATGCGTGTTTAAAAAAAAAAAAGAAGGAAATGTTGTCATCCAGCCACAGCAGGACACATCTGCATTCATCAGATTGCACAAAAATAGAAACATGAGGGTGTAGCCACAGATGACTGGAGTCTCTGTTGTACAGGTTTGTCAGCATTTTATTAGGACAGTGCACATGGCATCATAGGAAATATTGGTGCACAAATTGAAGTAGAGGTAGAAGTGTAGAGAATAAAACAAAAGCAGCACAGGTGTATTTTGGAATATTTTACATTTATATACACCGAGGCTAATAGCACATTGAATACTGATACTGGATTTCTGGCGCTGATGCTAACACAGTAAACAAATTACAATTTTGATATATTTCAAACAGAGAGAATAGTCAGTGTAACCATACTCACAATCACGGCTGTAAATATGAACAGACAAGACGATAAGACTCGACGAGGATCTCTAAAAGCTTTGTTCGTCTCCCCTGTGGCTCCTGTGGCTTCGTGTACAGTATTTAACAGTGATATCACTTCAGTGCCAGATGATTACAAATCGTATCACGTTACAGTAATCGCATTGTTTCTTATAGGAACAGGAGGCGTTTGCACAGATGTACAGATAAAAACAAACAGCTTTGGTAAAAACACAGGCCTCACAGTAGGAAGTCTTTACCAAGACTTTTCCAGTATATTGATGAGCACTCAGGATTCTCTGCTTTTCTTCAGAGATTATTTTTTTCAGTTGTTTTTTTTTGCTAGAGGGGTTGTGTTGCTCTACCTTCCTCTTTAACATACCCCAGAGCTGTTTCATTGGATGTAAGTCAGCTGAGAAACTCGGCCATGTCAGAATTTTCTTGATTCTGGCAGAGTGATTCAGTTTGCAGTCAGTATTTTGGTGCATCCACAGACATTAACAGCACCATCTATACATATCAAGGGCTGCAAGGCGGCTTGGTGGTTAGCACCGTTGCTAGAGCTTGTAGCTAGAGTTCTGGTGAGGACACCCAGGATCTTTCTGCGTGGAGTTTGCATGTTCTCCCCGTGCAGCGTGGGTTCTCTCTGGGTTCTCCGGTTTCCTCCCACAAGATCCAAAAACATGTTGAGGTTCAGGTTCCAAGGTGTCCCCTGCCTTCACCCTGAGTCAGCTGGGATAGACTCCAGCCCCCCGCGACCCCAGTGAGGATTAAGCAGTGTATAGATGATGGATGGTTGGATCTATACATCTCATCTCCCCAGCACGTTTTGCTCTCATGCAGCTCCACATCATCACACTCTCGCCTCCGTGCTTCGCTGTCAGGACTGTGCATTCACTGTGGTGGTCCTGGTCAGGTTCACACCAAACATATTGGACTCCATCTGAAGCTAACAAACGTATTTTGATCTCATCTGACTGTAAATGTGCTTCCAATTATAGTCAAGCTACTCTGACTGTTTTTTAACAAAGTTTCATCTTGCAGTTTTTCTTCCACAGAGGTTGATGCTATATGCTGTCC
>NW_007578463.1:20102-22343 GCF_000690725.1 Stegastes partitus
TTCCAAGGTGTCCCCTGCCTTCACCCTGAGTCAGCTGGGATAGACTCCAGCCCCCCGCGACCCTAGTAAGGACTAAGCAGTGTATAGATGATGGATGGATGGATCTATAAATCTCATCTCCCCAGCACTTTTTGCTCTTGTGCAGCTTCATATCATCACACTCTCGCCTCCGTGCTTCGCTGTCAGAACTGTGCATTCACTGTGGTGGTCCTGGTCAGGTTCACACCAAACATACTGGACTCCATCTGAAGCTAACAAACGTATTTTGATCTCATCTGACTGTGAATGTGCTTCCAATTATAGTCAAGCTACTCTGACTGTTTTTTAATAAAGTTTCATCTTGCAGTTTTTCTTCCACAGAGGTTGATGCTATATGCTGTCCGTCACACTGTCTGAGCAACCACGGAAACTCCATTGATAACCGAGTCAGAAGCAGCTGTCCATCTGGTTTTCAGGGCTAGATTGTTCAAGTATATTATTGTACATGGTGTCATTTCAGGAGGACGACCACCGCAGCTCTGATCAGTGGTGTTATGGCTCGTTCTATACCTTATGATTGCTGCTCTTCCTGTACTCTTTTCCATCTTTGGGAAGTCTCACAATCTGATTTTTAAATGCCTGTTGCAGATCCTTCACAAGAGGAGCCATGACGCAGACGTGAAAGTCAGCAGCGTATCGGTTCAAAACGGAGAAAACTTGACAGGTTTAGAATTCACAGGTGTGCATAGTTTTGTTTCAGTGATGGCAGGTGTATGCACTTTTATTGCACTGATTTTCTACTTTGGGGTCTTTATTTTCAGTATAGTCTTTCTGAGGTATCTGTTTTTGATTGTTTATAAGTGAAAATGAACTTTAAATTAATGAAATTATTGAGCGGTCACTTCTGATCTATATTGTAAAATTACCCTAGAAGCTGGGTTTGCAATGCTGCATAAAAAAACACACCTTTAAAAACAAAGACATAACACAGCTGTCATCATACATCTTTTATAATCAGCTGATGAACAGATGCTTCATTGATCTACCGAGGCTGCGCGTACAGCAGATCTGTTGACTGCAGCTGTTATTCAATTCGGCGCAAACTCCAGAAAAACTTCTCCTGCCAGCGGCCAAACAGAGATCTGACTCACTTCCCTTCGCCGAGGGGTTTCGCCGCCATAGCATTCCTCCATCGACCGGGGCTGAACCACTGTGACTCAGCAAAAACATAAACATCTCCAACACCGGGAGGGGTTGCACGCAAACAAAGGGGAAGCGGTTATATTTAATTCATGAGCTCGCGCAATACAGGAAAACCAGATCATCCGACGCGAGGCCTGGAAGCTCCTGGCAGCCGGCTCTGGAAGATCAGCTCGGCCTACCAGGAAACGGGGAGAAGACGCACAGCGGCCGCCACGGGCACGCATCAGGCAGGAAGGGGTTGCTTAGGCTGGTTAATGTCAGTGGATATTTACTGTCACCGGGTGGGCTGTTGCATCCTGCAGGGCACAGCTGCATTTCCCATAGGACAGCTCCATCTTAATGGGCAAGCCAACGCATAATGAAGCACGGGTGGCGGATAAATGGATGCAGTGGAAGCGACAGACAAATCTGTTTTCACCCTGGGAACCGTCTTTTTGTAGTCTAACGCGCAGTCGGATCTGTTTGCCTCTCCACACAGGCAAAAAAACAGCTGTATGTTTTAAACCAGAGAGGGATAAACGGTTCTCGATTATTAGCCCCTATGTAGCCACCAGTTTAAATAATAACACGTTTATTTTATTAGAGGACATGAAACCAGCTGGCGTCAGGTTTTAAAAACGTTTTCTATCTATTCTAGCCCTTAATTGGTCCGATTGCTTCAGAATTCGCCTCTTTTAATTCGAACTCTTTCGCATGGGTAAACACACCGAAACTTAAAACAACTTACAAATCCACCCGACAGCTAAATGGCAGATTTTGTGGCCCCCTTCCTGCTCCAGCACTCATGCATGTGATTGAACTAGCAAACACTTTAGGCAAATAGTTTGTACAGATCTGGTGTCTCAACGCAGCAAGAACTGATTTTGTTTGGGCACTTGGGGGCAGCGCAACAAGCTGTAAGTACCGGTTTACAGTGTCGGTTCCAGTACTGGTCCCGGTTTCGGTGCTGGCACCGCTTGTGGTGGCAGTACTGGTTTGAGTGCTGGTTCTGGTTGCGATGGCAGTATTGATTTTGGTTTAAGTACTGGTTTTGGTGGCAGAAAGGGTTTTGGTGGCACT
>NW_007578463.1:23742-53537 GCF_000690725.1 Stegastes partitus
GGTTGCTTTACTGGTTGCGGTGCTGGTACTGGTTGTGGTTTCAGTACATGCTGCTGTGCCAGTAGCTGTTTAAGTGCCAATGCTGGATTCAGTACTGGCTGCTGTGGCAGTACTGGTTGCGGTGCCGGTTTCTGTGCCGATACTGGTGCACGACCATGTATGTCAACAAGCAGCTGTGCGGTCTTGTACTCCAGCAGAAACTCGGGGTAGATCTGGTGCTTCTCGAACACAACAAATATGGAGGGATTCATAATGTCGTCGACGCAGCTGTCGAAGAAGTTTATCTGTCCACCGTCTTTGGAGGGAGGTCGTCGGTAGTCGGAGGCCCCTTTGGTATAGTCTCCTACCAGCACCCGAGAGACGAACATGGATCTGACATCAGCGTTGCCGGTGTAGTTGTGGGAGTATGTGGCATCCCGGGCAAAGTAGCTACCTGGGTTTGGACACACAAAAAAAATGATTGTGAGGTAATTATATAGGCAGATGTGGGCAGAGACTCGAGGGATGTAACAAAGGACTATTTACAGCAGTCATTTACAGCCTGATAGAAAAAAAAGTTTTGATGTCTATAGCTCGCTTCTTCATTTCGGACACCTGTACAGAGGGTACACTTTTATCTATGTCACCCATTTAAAGTGTACTAGTTTACTAGCTGCTTTGAATAAGTCATAGGAAAGTCCACTGGGCTTCAAAAACCCACCATTCAGGAAACCTTCGGGGAACGAAGGGTTTGTCTGTTTTTGTGTACAGTCAGTCCCATTGGGAAAAAAAGAAAACATATGAACATTAATACTGCGGTTGATCTGGAAACAGACCAGGAGGAGGCGGGTAGTGTATGAACGTATGTGTGCTGAGGGCAGGGAGTGGATATGGTGGTTATTTGCAGGCCTCACGGCTCTTATGCCACAGGAAGCAGCAGCAGCAGCCATATTGATCAGTTTTCATGCCGTCCTTCATTTCACTAAGGACCCCGACCTGACCGCTGCTGTTTCTAATCCACTTATGAGACCTACAGAGACAAACAGACCTGCAACTCCCAGAGGTGCTTTTAGGACATTTTTAAGTTGCTTTGGCGCAAAAACAAACACAAGACGCGAGTGCTCTAAACTAAAAGGTTTCAGTCTGGTGGCTGCCTTTCACAACACAAAATCAACATGGCCTCATTTAACTTTATTATGAGCAGCAGGAATTTATATTTAAAAAAAAAAAGTCACTTCTGCTTTAAGAAAAAAGCTCCTTTGAAATTGTGACTTTTTGACCTTATACGTGTTATTTATCCATTTATTTTATGCACTGACTCAACCAAAACACCGACCAATATCAGATTACCCAAAAGCAAACGCACTATTCCGTCCTGCGGCGGTTCAACGGTGATCAGTGCTCATTATTGCAGTCACAAATGCACATCAGTCAGGATTCTACCTCTATTATTTACTTACTGCAGTGAAATCAGTGGGTAACATCTGTCTTCACGGCCTCCCTTCCTCTTTTCTGCTCTTGTGGTTCTTTAAAGTTCCCTCTTTCTTTCTTTTTTTTCTCTGATTGTGAGTGGAACACAGGGTTCAATCACCACATCAGCAGCAGAGACGCTTCAGGAGAAACAAATTACGGCTCCGAGAAAGCAACTGTTTACATCCTTAGCCCATGTTATGTATTAAAGCTGTTGTGAAAGCATGAATGACTTATTTCTTATGCAGACATTACAGTTCGGGCCTACTTGTCTATAGCAATATGTATATAAATACGGTTTTCAAAGTAAACAAGGAAAAATCTGTAAAATAACAGTTTAAAAAAATGATTTAGAATGTTGTTAGTCCCTAATATACATAATTGTTCTTTGCCAGATTTGAAAAGAAAAGTTCAAATATACCAAAGAAAAATTAGGAGTATTTCTATATGTATATTGGTAAACAATCTGTCAAATATAGTTTAAAAAAAATGTTTTTGTTGATTTAAATACAGCAAAAAAATAGTGCAATTTTACTATCAAGAATTACTATTGTAATCTCTATTTTTGTTGTTGTTGCTATTTTGCCAGTTATTTTCTGTGACTTGGAGGAATTTGCAAAATGTCAAGAAACTGCTCAAATGATTACACTTAAAAACAGTTTTTTAAAAGAGCTAATTTTTCACAGTTTATGCTGTGTTCACACAGATTATTATTATTATCTGAAACTTAATAAAACAGGGAAAATCTATAAATAACTGTAAACTGTTTAGAGACAATACAGTTAAAAGCTGCTTTACAAAAAGCGCTCATTTTAATTTTACAGTGGAAAGAACACAAAATGTTCATATAAGAACAAAACGTTTGGCAAACACAAAGCTGTGTCATGTGACCTTGAAAATAAAACACTGCTTGAGTGCCAGTGACATGAATCTAACATTTATTGATTTTCAAAGCACAAAATCAACAGTGTTAACACATGATTTCAAAGAAAAATGCATTTTTTTGTTGTTTTTCTTGTTGTGGTGAAATCAGAACACTCAGCACAAAATCTGCAAACGAACAACGCTAAACATGTGCAAAACTAGTAATCTACTCAACACTCTACGAAGCCTCATTCATCTTCATTTTGTGAGTAAAAGCGTTAACTTTCCATTTTTGACTGTCAGCAGGTATTGTGTCGCCCTCTACTGGTTGGTAGAGGCTGTGTTGCGAACATTTACCATTGCTGACGATGCTGCATCCGGCGCAGCCCTCGATTTTCTTCTGTTTGATTTTTTACGTTGTATCGCAACGATGACGTTAACCAATAGGAGCTAAAAGCGCTCTACGGTGCACAATATGGTAAACATGGCAACGTGACGGTCAGTCTACAGGACAGACGAACCACCGTACTGCCACTTCTGTGCAACTTGACGGATGCATAGTGTTTTTCTCATTTATATTTTTCAGCCAGTGTCATACACACTGCTTGTGATGCATATGTTTGTTTACTTGTTTCCAGAAGTTGATTCCCGATGCATTCACACAAATCGTAGAAAACAGCGAGCAGTGATTGGTCGGGTACCAATGTGTATTCTGTCATGTGTCTCAGCTGAGCCAGTGCAGCCCTATCTATGTGACTCCACTGCAGCAGTATCTGACACAGTGACGTATTTAACAGTGCATCATGTGTTTTTAATTCTACAACTTCCTGAGCAAGATTTTAAAAACTACACTCGGGAACGTTTGCCATACGGTTAGCCAACCGTTGCTTTTTACCACACCGACTTCTTTAAAGTAGTGTGACATGCGCTGCACCAACCCTCCGTCAGCATTTTTAATGCATATTTTTCGTTGAAAAAAAACCTGAGCGGAAAGGCTGGGACAAAACAGCCTTTTTTTTTTTTTTTTAAGATTTATTTGACGTGTAAAAAGTGGTGCATCGACAAAAACGAAACTCTACCAAGTGCAATAGAAACGCGGGTAGTGAATAAATCGTAGTACCATGTTTCTTACATATTCACTGTGCCAACCATTTCAATTAAGTTTTCTATATTGTTCATGTTTAGAATTAAGCCTAAAATGGTTTAATCCCATCAGGCTGTGGCGTTAGCGCTACCGTCTGTTTATTATTAACAGGAGTGGATGGAAAAACACACCAGTTCATGTTATCTGTTTGGGATTTGGTGGTATATGTTTAAGAGTTGGATGGAAACTTAATGGGCTACTGTACAGCACAGCAGCTGTCACTAGTGTTTACTTCTAAGTGCAATTTATGATTAATGATTTCAATGCTATTTGGCCTTCCATAGTAATAAGCACATTACGTTAGACTGCCACATGTTTGTATATTTTAGCTGATATTGTGGCTATGTTAAGCTGTTCGCCCAATAACCCAAAGCATCAAGCTCCTTCAAATGCTATTATCTATTTCAGAAACAACATCTACCCTCACTTCACCATCGTCCCTAAGCAATGACACAGGAATTAGTTTGCTTCTTTGGCGGTGGGCTTGGTGAGGAAGGTGGAGAAAACTGAGAAGATCGGTACAAAGAGGACGACGTGCCACGAGAAACTGGTGAATTGTATTGGGATTGCCAAGACGAGGTGCTGGATTGGTAAGACGAGGCGCTGGGCCGGTATGAGGATGTGCTGGATTGGTATGAGGATGTGCTGTGCTGATAAACTGGCGAGGCGAGTGGGTGTGACACTGTGTTGTGTTGATAGACTGGTGTGCTCTGGACAGCAGGTCTCGGTGCTGGCGTTGGTTTCAAAATGGGTGCTGGTTTGGGAGCCGGTGCTGGCTTCGGTGCCGGTACAGGGTTCGATGCCCACCCTGTCGCACCACCGAATACGTCATATTGTGGTGCTGTGGTCTTGTACTGTAGCAGATACTCGGGGTAGATCTGGTGCTTCTCGAACACAACAAATATGGAGGGACTCATAACGTTGTCAACGCAGCTGTCAAAGAAGTTTATGTCTCCGCCGTCTTTGGAAGGGGGTCGACGGTAGTCAGAGTCCCCTTTGGTATAGTCTCCAACCAGCACCCGTGAGACGAACATGGTTTTGACATCATTGTCGCCTGTGTAGTTGTGGGAGTACTTGGCGTCCCGTGCAAAGTAGCTACCTGGGTTTGGACACAAAAAAGTGATTGTGAGAAAACATGTAAGCATACGGGCAAAGATTCTAGGGCAAAGGCAACATTGGATTATATTTGTTATCAATAAACATACTAATTATTTGCTTTGGTAGGTAAAAAATATCTCTGCCGCAAACTGGTGGATTGTTTCCGTTGGGTTGGACGTCAGTTGCTTCCCCAAGCGATGAGAATTTTAAGATTTTGGGATGTTGCTCAAAAGTGAGGGGAAAATGAAGCTATGAGTTGCACCAGAAGGTAAAGTTTACGATTTATCAAGTGATCTCCGTTCCAGCCGTCACCTATGGCCATGAGCTCTGAGTAGTGACCGAAAGAATGAAATTGCAGATACAAGTGTTCGAAATGGGTTTTTCCATGATGGCTGGGCTCAGCCTTAGAGAAAGGGCAAGAAACTCAGACATCAAGAGGGACGTCAGAGTCTGATTAGGAAACCTCCTGGGCGCCTTCCTTTGGAGGTATTCTGGGCACATCCAACTGGGAGGAGACCCCCGGGTTAGAACCAGACCTCACTTGAGAGATTACACATCTCATCCGACCTGGGAACACCTTGGGATCTCCAAGGAAGAGATCAAGAACGTTGCTGCTTTGCCTGCTGCAATCGTGACCCAACCCCAACAAGGTGCAAGGGTGCACAAGAGTCCAAATTACGTTAATTTCCATCCCTGCAAGTCTGTCAAAATCTGTACGTATCCCTCTGCGAATGTCCACATTGAGCTAAAAATTTACGCTTCATGGCCAGTACATTCAAGACGTAGATGTCGGTATCTTACGCATGTATGGAACGCATCATCCAAGCACACTAGAAGGTAGTATGATTTGGAACAACAACATGTCCACGTGCATGTCAGCAAGCAAGTCTAATCCCAGTTTAAACCTGTTAGCATCCAGCACATCCTCTGTACCTCGCAGTATATTGTGAAAGTGGTGCACCAGTTGTGACGTGTTTTATCTGAACCAGCAAAGATTAGTTTGTCAGAGCTGAAGAAGAGAGCAACCATAATGATGGAGATGAGCAACCAGCAGTTTGGAAGGATTACAGTCTAAAAAAAGTATCGATTAACGTCAAGGCAAATGTCATAAGCACTTGTCCACACTGCAGATATAAACAACTGATCCATTATCAAAGCAGCTGCTGCTTAATTTTTAATCAATCGTGCTTCTGTTTTGCAAAGACAACAGTCTCAAAAAGATAAAAAAGTCAAAACTAATTTTTATGAAACGTTCCTTCAAACCTAAGTGAGCATGAAGTGAGTTTTACCTGCTGTGTGTCCAAATCCCAGCACATTTTCTTTGTAATTTAAGACAAAGCTTATGGTTTGTTCTCAATCCACTAAGTAACTCAATATGAATATTTATTCGACCCACCTTTGCCAAAAGCGGTTCCATTAACTCCACAGACTCTCCAGTCGAAGTTGTTGAGGCAGATGGCCTCCACGTATTTATTGTCAGTGCCATGAAAAAGCTTCCTTTCCATCACAGCGCCCCCTCCTTTGTTGGTCTTCATCTGATTCTTCTGCCTTGAGTTCAGACAAATAAATCAGAAGACTTAAATTAAGCTGGTACATTTCGATATGGGTTGCAACTTAAAGTGAAAACGTGTGTTTTGCTGATCGGCTCCACCGCCATGAGAGCTAAATGCTGAACTGCTGCAAAGCAACAGAAAATCGAGAAAAGTCAAAGTCTAGATAGAGATTCAGTTATATCAGTAACGCAGCAATATCTGTGTAACGTTTGCTGACATTAGCCGTCATTAAAGCTACTTGCAAAAGCATGAAATTTTGTTTCTGTAGGAATAAGAATGTGTCATTTTAACTTAATACATTTGCATAGTTTCCCTTTATCGGTCAGAAAGAGGCAGTTACTTGCACAGACACATTGATAACAAAGACAGAAGCAATTTGCCAGAGAAATAAGTGACCGAATGACAAGTAGATCTCAACCGATACTGGATTTTTGAGACCGATGTCAATTTTACAGAGTAAGAAATTCCAATATTGACATATTCCACATGCTATTCAGATGTATGTTAGAGTTACGTTGGAAGAGATTAGATGGTATTTCACAAACTAGTTAGAAGCTTACAATGAAGACAAAGCTTGACTCCGCACCACCTGCTCTGCTACATGTGCTGCAGACAGACCTAACAGCGTTGTAAACAATGGAGGTGGAGCAGCTCTTCTGAATGAACTATGACACCATTTCTAAATAACCCCAGACATCTTTTTAGACAATTTTCACATCGGACAACCAACATGCTAATACAGATACATCTATGATCAGCCTCTCTTGGCCAATATCCGTCTATCAGTCGAGCTCTATTTCCGAACGCAGGAAGATCCGGTACATACCACTGGAAGACTTCCCATAGAGCTTTGTTCTGAATCCTCTCGACACTGATGATATCGAAGCCTCGCATGGTTTTGCAGAAAAGATTTTCCACCATCTTAAATTCATCCGAGGTGCTCTGCAGGGGTATTTTCTGGGAAAAAAAGAAACACTTTAAGTCACAATCAGCTCCAAATGAGATTTCCGATCAGCCAGAAACAAGCTGCCATCACAACGTTAACCCGCCAGCTACTCTCTTTTAGCTCTGCTTTGGTCTCCACCACCTACGGAGGCTAATATTCGCTGTATTTGCAGAAATGTTCGCCACACTCACATGGCTAAGTGATTATCACTGCCAGTTATCGAAGGCAGATAATCAAAATATCAGTATATCAGTATAAAATGTGCGACTGCCAACAGGATGTTGAAGGACTTTTCTTAGCTGAAGAGCAGAACTAGCTTTTGTTTGCACGTTTTGATTGGTGGAGATTCCATTTATGGGCACAAAAGCCTTCATATGGAGGAAGAATAAAATATTTTCCATCGGATCTACTTCTATTCCGTTTGATATCTCACCTCTGAATGTTGATGTGAATGTGTGGAGAGTGTTTGTCTTTGAAAGGTGGATGTGATGAAAAACCAAAAGAAAGAAAGAAAATGAGAAACTTCTTTATTTGATAAGGAGGCAGAGACAAACCATGTAGTGATGAATTACTTTGGATGCATCAAGGCATGAATTAGAGGAACAATAATAGCAGAGAAGAAATTGAATTAGAGCTTAAAATTAGAGTAAAAGAGAGATATTGCAGGCTTTTAGAAGTCCTCTATAAATCCTCATAAGGTAGAAGGGATCCTGTCTGCCATCTCTGCAGAGATGTTTATTTCAAACAAAGCGTGTTATTGAATGAAAAATCCTGTTTGGGAAGAAGCAGCACAACTTATAAGTGCGTAAAGTTGAACTCGGTATAAAGATTTATATCAAAAGTTGTTTGAGCTTGTCTGTTTGGTAATAGTAATTGGTAATAATTAATCTCTTTAATTGGATTAGTCATTGTTTAGATTGTGTTTTGTGTTGTAGGTCAGGTTAATATTTGGAAAAATGGTCAGAAAACGAAACCGAAAAGTCAAACACAATTAGTTAATGTGGACACAATAAAGTTAATGATGTGATTTAAGCTGCTTCCAGTTTAGTTGTTTATCGATATTGTTAAATCACATTTAGATTTCCATGAATTCAAAGCTTTAGCATGAGTGGGAGCCGAAGCTGCAGAGGTTGTATTTATCATGCAGGTTGAAGATGCGGTGTGTTCACGGTACCGCGCATCCTTTGGCGGGGATCTGAGTCTTGTCCCAGGTGTCTGGCACTGGGGCGGAATTCGCTGGACCTCTTCTGAAAAGACAAAGCTCAGGATTAGTTTTATTGTGAGTTGGTTTGGTTAAAATGCTAAGCTAAAATGCTAACATGCTAACACAACATGCAGTAGAAGCTCTCATGACATCCCTTTTTCCATTGCTGGGAAGCGTGTAAAAGGGTTCTGAATGTCTCCTGAAGCAGCCCTGTTTGTTGTACCTTGTCAGTTTCTTTGCTTGAACATCAGCAGCAGAAACAAAGCGAGGACGTCGACTCACAACCCTCTTAGTGCCGTAGTGTTTGTTTGTTTGGATCATGTCTGAGGGGGAAAAAAAAGTTTAATTTTAAACAAAAAACACTGTTTTATTGTGAAATGCAGCAGAACATAGAAAAAGCTAGAGCTTTGTTTACCCTGGAAACTGAGCGAGTACATCTGCGAACCAGCTTTGAACTCCAACACGCCTTTATTGTTCTCCAGATACTTCTGCTCCAGAGTGGCGCTGTCGATGTCTGACGGCCGGTGTTCACCAATCTGACAACACAAGACACGTTCTTCTGTTATTAACCTCAGAACTGATCGACATTAACATGAGACCAAAACATTATTACCTACAGAACCCGGAAATACGTAAAAGCTGCTGTTTCCCTTGAGCTGGTTAGCTCACCGCAACAATAGGCTTGGTGTTGGTGCACTATGTGGCTAATGCAGTTAATGTTACAATGGCTTTGACTGATTTCACAAATATATCGATTTCTTAACACCAACATTATATATATTATAGAATATTTCCACATAAAATGATCGCTCAGAGAAAGGGAAAACACAACAGAACTTCCTGGTCTTGCATATTCATTCAAGTTAGTATCAGCTGTTCTCAACTGTCTTGCTGTCAATAACAGATGCAGAGGGAGTTTTCTTCCTGAAGGGGGCGTGGTCAGCAGCAGCTCAGCAAGATTTAAAGCTACAGACACTGAAACAGCCTCTTTGGAACGAGACTAAAACCAGGAGTTATAAAGTCATGGTGAAATAAACCATCTTTACGTTAATTTGAGCTGAAATTTTTATAGACACATTCTAAGACATTTATTATTTATATGGGACCTTTGAAGTAGATCTGATATGCTCACACTGCAAACATTGGATGAATGAAGATCAGCTTTTTAAAATTATTTAAGGACTAAATTTCATAACAGGATCTAAATTCTGAGCTCTCAGGTTGAAGGACGGGCAACAAACTGTGCCCTAAAAATTCAAACTAATTTGACTAAAACACGAGGAACAGTGTGGATCTGCCATCTGCTCCAGAATCAGATTTATATCAGACGTCGGCGTGTTTTATGCTCCGTAACGTCTCAAAGCTGTAACTTCATGAAACCTTCTTTAGGGTCGAGTAAACCTGAGGGGCAAAAGATTGGAGAACTCAATCTTCAAACTTTATTTTTCCAACAGTCCGATATGAGCACGACGAATTCAAACAATCTGGCTGCAATCAGTGTAGCTGCTAATCCCTCCCCAGAGATGTCTGAGCCTCGTTTGGGGTTTTTTGTGTGGATGTAAAGGCATAAAAGATAAGACTGTAGCTGTGATGATGAGCTGAAGCAAGAGAATATAGAAAAAAAGAAAACATAAACCGGATAAAACAGAATTTAGAGAAGAGCAGCGTTACGTGAACACATATAGGAGTCAGTTCATCGCAGGTTTAGTCGACCACGAGTGGGAAGAATGAAGTGGGAAGTTCGACCATGGTGGGATTTTAGTGTTTAAAGTTCTGTTCCATTAAAAACTGCAACTATCACTTTATTCATTTCACCTTTAGGTAAATCCTCACAGAGCGAGTTTACCAACAGTGGCCAACTGCAGCAGCTTTTCGGGTCGAGCCGGGGCTCCAAAATGTCACGGAAACCGAAGCGCAGTGGCCATTTTTAGCCCAAATCAGCTCCACGAGGTTTGCTTGCAGAGACGTGCTGTCAGCGAGCATATCTTCAGCGGAAACTCGGGGCCGCTGCAGCTTTGTTTTCATGCTGTTTGCTAACTCCCACTGCTATCAGCTAGGAACCGTTGCACAAGTTCTGTGACGTGGCGCCGCAGAGAGCAAAGATTTCAAACTCTGATCGTGTCATAGTGACCAGAACAGACGAGGCTTTGACTGACTGCAGCATCCACACGGCGTTATACAACCGAGATGAGGAAAAACAGCAAACACTGTCCAAGGCCATTAAAACTCTATAAAAATTTACTCAAGGTATTTTTGGCTCTTTGTTGGCAAAGCAATAACATCAGTTAGCCAACTGCCATGTGCAATAAACCCAAGTGCAACTCATTCATGCAAATATTATTCCATTTGTGCTCTTAGTATCCGTCTGTTCTTCTCATTTATATTGTACACAGTCGTCCTCAAATGTATTCATACTCTCCCATTGAAGAAGGAAAATAGCCTAACCCTAACAAAAGTAATAATAAATAAAAATGTAATGAAAGTCATGACATTGCTTTAGAATTGTGGTTCAACAGAAATATTTTTTTTAAAAAGCACGATGGGACCCATAAACTAATATTTCGTTGAACAACCCTTTGAGCCAATCACTGCCATTATCAGGTGTTTTCTGTAACTCTCAGTCAGACTTCTGTACCTGTTGACAGGTGTTCTGATTTCACTGCTCATCAGCAAAGTGCTCTAATTAGTCCAGGACAGTTCTGTTTTTTAAAAATAATCCTTTTACCCACAATTCAAAAGCAATGTCTTATTTCACTAAGTCATAATTTAGCAAATTTTTATTTATTATTACTTTTTTCAGTTTCTAGTTATTTGAGTGACTGTCGTGAATTTAGCCTTTTTTTTAATGGAGGGGTCTGAATACATTTGTGGACGACCGTAGTTACAACATTAAAACTACTTTACCAGTGTTACATTTTTATGCTTTTTCTTTGTGTGCATCTTTGATTTCTTCTATAAAAAGTGACTTATGCCTAAAGTTTGCACTGATTTCTATGCATTTAGCTTTAAGAGTTCGATATTACAGAATTATGCACATGTTGTGACCCTGCTTGAATTTACAATATACAGTGTTCCTCGCCTCCTTAATTTATAGTTGTGTTTTCTTGCTTTTCTTTCTGTACTTTGCTGCTGTGACGTTGCAAATTTCCCCTTTGTGGGACGAATAAAGTCTATTCTATTCTATTCTATTCTATTCTATTCTATTCTAACAAACTGTAAAAATGACATCTTAAAGGTTCCATTTGGTGAAAATCCGTCTGTTTTGTGTTTTCTGCCCTAAAAAACTTGGAGCTACAAACTAAAAGCTCCTCAGACTCTGTGCATGTCCACCTGTGGCTTGTGTCCTGCTCCCACATGGTTATATTTGAACTCAGCTGAACTCCCCGTAGAGCTGTTTTCAGTTGCCTAGTTTTCGGTTTCTGTTGTCAGATAATGAAACAGTCATGAGTCACTTCCAAGCTGCTGCTCTGCACCGCTGATCTACAGATTGTACGACTGTTTGCTTTAACAGGTCCGTTATCTGTTGTATCAAAACAGCATCCTGCTGGAAAACCTCGTAAACATTTGCATTTTACTGTGGCAACGAAAACAACCTTTGGGCTCATGTTTCTGTGTAGAAGCAAGATGCAGCTGAAATTAAGTTTTCTGACAAGGTTTCTTAAAAACAATGATAACTACGCTCGTAGAAAACATTATTAAAGAACAGAGAGAGTCTTCCTCCTGAAAGGGGGCGCTGAAAAGCAGCAGCTCAGCTACATTTGAAGCTCCAACCGTTCGGGTAAAAGCAGGTAAAATGAACTATTGTGGTATTTTGAGCTAAAAAATTCCAAAACACATCCTGGGGAGACGTCAGACTTCCATAAATTTGCCTAATTGAGGCAAAAAGTCGGACATTTAAAAGCTGATACGAGCAAACTGTTGCTGATTTACATATTAAGCAGTCAATGAGCAACGAGAGCATGAATGTGGAGTCCAGCTTTGTTTTCTAGAAAAAGATATCCAACTGTACTTCTAAGTCATGTACGATGTAGTTTTAGATTCTTTTTAATTAAAGAAAGGCTGCTAGTTCCATCTTAAATCAATGAGAATGAGTTTGATCCTATTTATGGCTGCCGCCGCCCTTTTCAGCGCCTTGAAACTGATTCGATTTCGAAATGTGGACAGTTAATCTAAAGTTGTGCGAGGCATTCAGCAGCAGTTACTCACATCTGAAGCGTACTTGTTCCACTTCTGGGAGTCGTCCTGCCAGTACCAAAGCCACTCGGTGGTGTGGATGTAAGTCGGCTCGACCACAGAGTTCAGGGTGGAGAGACGACGCACTTTGTTGGCTCCACTGGTCATCGTGTCGAAGTGCACGGCGGGGCTGGTGGTACTGAAGCAAGAAAAGGAGGATTTATTAATTCACAGGATTAAATTCACGTCCATGAGGTGCTCTTTGGTTTTAGACTTCCAGGTTTTTTTAAACATAACAAAGTTAAAGAACAAATGTGGAGCTTTTCTGTATCGTTGTTCTTTTTCAGAATCGGTTTCCGGTTCAAACATCTACGGCTGAATTACTCCAATATTACACCTTGCCATATGTAGAGTAGTTACGGCAGAGTGAGCTGGTGTGCTGAGGCTGCAGAGTGTGAGGCCAGAGGTGAGGAGTCCACAGATGTGCATGGAGGAGCCAATGATGCAGGGTTAGAGCTGAGCTTGTTCCAAGGCAGGAGGGGATTATTTTCATGGTAAAACTTCTAAATATCTAAACCTGTTACACTGAGTTGAGCTTTTAGGCGTTAAATCAGTAACTGAAGCTGGTACTTGGAGTTTTTTTGGGTTGCCGTAACATTTTAACTCACTGTGGGTTCATTTTTCACTACAATATAAAGTCCTGAACTTCTGTGGAAACAGAACAACCGTGACTAGAAGGAAAGAGAACCCAAAAACGTCGAATTTCTTTTTATATTTCACAAAAACGGAAAAAAACAAAAAATGGAATCCACAAGTGCAACACTTTTCTGAATGCCTACAGGTTTTACCTACACCACAATAAAGGATCTACATACTAAAAATATTTTACCATTCACAACAATCCGTTTTTTTTATTCATCTCCTCTCAGCTCTGTGGAAACACTGCCTGCAGTTCAGCCGAAATGTACCTGAACCTTTTCCAGGTGACTGGTAGAGATCGATTTCTATTCAGGTTTAGGGGTACTACGTAATGGAGCAACTTTTCTTTCACAGCGAAGACTTTGATAAAAAAATATTCAAACAAACATTTAAAAGATTGTTTAATTGCTATTTCAGGTTTCATCATTTTTTTCACGTTTTTGCTAAGTGTGAAGTTTTTCTTCTGTATGTAAATCTGGTTCTGTTTGTAATTTGGTGACATTTATTTTGTGGAGGCTTTAAACGAGCCACCCAGGCTTCCTCTTCCTGCACAATGCTTTTATCTGTTAGCTGTGTTCTCTCTCTACGTTTCTAAAAGATGCAAAACAAACAATAAATCACTGTTGGTTGCAGCTGAGTTGCTCCTGATGTCAGTTTTGTACAGAACCTGGTTAGAACAGACACATTTCTAAATGAGAAAACGGATTTTGATGAAATATTCCAACAAAATCAGCTTGTAGGTAGAATCAAAGTCTTGACAATCTGACTCTTCTGCCTGTTTTTGCAGTTTCTGGCTCTGACAAATGGTGCAATTAGCAACAAAGAATAACCTCTGAGCTCGTGTTTTCTCTCAAGCGCCAACCAACAAACCCAAAACCGTGTTGTACGGAAACACAGCGTAGAAGCAAGATCAGAAATCTGTCTGATTTGACACGTCAAGGTCAGTTTGCAGCTTGGAACTGGAAGACGTAGGCTTCAGTGTTTTCAGAGATATTAGGGACTAAAAGTCAGAGTGTTTTTTGCTCTTCTGGAGAATTACAAGCAGGAAGCAGAGGGTTTATTTTAAGTCTAGGATGACAACGTGTGAAGGTGAGGTGTTGAGTTCAGCTAAAATCAGAGTATAAAGTACCTGTATGTGTTTTTCGGATCGCAGTAGTCCTTCTCAATCGCCTCATTCTCGGACATGGCGGTCCACTGCTCGCCCTCTTTCACCTCCCATCTGTACGGCATCTTGTCGTGAGCTTTGAAACAGCGATCTGAGAAAAAGATTAACGGTCAAAACTGATGACGATTAAAGACACAAAACAAGTTTCATTCATAGTTTTGTGTGATGACTGAGTCTCACCCTCATGGATGCAGTGTCCTTTGATGAAGAACATGCAGATCTCGGTTTTATCTGGAAGAAACGAACAGAAAGCACAAGGTGAGTTCTGCTTTAGTTTTCTTTTAGGGAGCAATCCGTTGACAGCAGCTGCCTTACTGTACCTCTGACAGGCCTTTGTCTTCTGTTCGGAGCATCGTCGCCGTTCGCAGCTTCGTTGTTGGCGGCAGCGAAAATGTCGCTCGTGGAGCGGTTCTTTGGTAGCTGTTGAAAGTTGTCCCGGTTGCCCCGGTTGCCCCTGTTGCCCCTGTTGCCGCCTCTTCCTCTGACAGCCGCGGAAGCTGTGTTCGGACGTTCCTTCTGTCCTCCGCCTTCGCTGCTTGCGATGGACGCCTCACCGTCAGACGATCCATCGGCGCCGTACAGATCCAAGGTGTCGATGTTGGCGAGGATGTCGCCGAGGGAAGCGGCTCGTTGCTCCCTTGGTTGGTTGCCATGGCTTCCTCTGGTCCCTCTGGTCCCCCTGTTTCCCCGATTGCCCCGACTGCCCCTGTTGCCACCTCGTCCTCTCCCTCTCCCTCTCCCTCCACCACCATCGCCCCAGTGGCCCTTGCCGCTTTTGTTGTCGGAGACCCTCAGGGCGTCTTTATTGGCGTAGGCGGCCTTCAGCGAGTGAAACAGGGTGTCGGGGATGCCTTTCTCCTGCAGGACTCGTAGCGGCTGTGGAGCGTTAAAGTCGTGGTTCCTGTAGCAGCTGCAGTCGTGGCTGAAGAACTTCTCGCACATGTGGAGCCGCTTGCAAGCGTCGCCGTCCTGACAGCGGCCGAACTCTCCGTGACCGTTGTTGTAATTGAAGCAGATCTGGCGGAGCGAGGATAAGACGAGGACGAAAGGTGGTCACAATAAAACAAAATCTAGCTGCTATCTAACATTTCACTGCAAGTTCAACTTAGCCAGGCTTTCTATGAGTTAGCCGGCTCAACAAAACCTAACACCCCGATCAGAGAGGACGGGTTCTTGTTAACCAGGATTTCCTCATCAGGCTTTGAGCGTGCTCCCATAAAAGTGGGCCTCATTCAACTCTTTATTTGGGTGCACCAGTGCTACCAGTAGAAAAGTTGGTCTGGAGTTCTGGTTTCACTTAAATGCATCGTTTAAACAAACCCCAAACGAGTGCACCAACAGGCTAAAGTGCTTAAATTCAAATTAACCCCTTTTTCTGCTGGTCTTAATTTAAAAATAGGTCATTAAAACATATCAAATATCAATTATCAAGTGAAATAAACCATTTTTCAGCTATGTTTCACCCTAATCCTAGATTTTTACTCCACTCTAGACTGTGTGGACTCTCACCAGCAGCAATCAACATGTGAAAATGACAATCATACGTTTCCAGGACGTCAATATTTGGATAATATCACAAGATATTAACTGAAACGGAAACGCTAAACGTGCTGCTCACAGATGACAAAGTGCTGGAGAATTAAAAAGGGACATAAAGCTAAAGTTTGGTGCCAAAGAGGGTGAAAAATCATCAAAAAAAGCGCGTAAGAAATAAAAAGAAAAGGCGTCGTGACGACCTCTGACAGGTCAAACCACCAGATGAGCTGTGGCTGTCGGTGTCGTGTGCGTTTCCAGACTTACGGGCGGCAGCAGCGTGTTGTCGCTCTGCAGCATCAGAGTTCGCAGCTCGTACAGGTTCAGAGTGTCCAGCTCCAGCTCTGCCAGCACCGTCCGGTTGTGGTCGGAGTCCAGCTCGTGGGAGAAGCTGCAGCCTCTCCTGTCGACAGAGACGTCACACGGATCAGACGAGACCGTCGCCGACTGCTTCATGTTTCATAACATTTAAATGATTGGATGAACATGGAGTCGTATTTATGTGACCTGGACAAAATCAGTCAGTGGTGTTGTTGTTGTTTTATATGTCACACATAAAGCTTTAGATCATAACAACACAACCATGAGCCTGACAGCAGCTTCACGTCTATCTGGAAGCAGCATCCAGTCGTTCCAGTTTAACCGGTCGTCATGTCGTCTGGGGAGGTGTGTTTGTTGTTGTTGTTTTTAGATTCATCACGAGAGAGAGCCTTGTTATTGTTGTGTGTTCAAAAGTGTGACAAGATACCGAACGTACCAACATCGTGAGTTAAGCTGGAGTTGAAGGGAAGTCACGTTTCCTGTGATGCAGAGAGACACGTGTAACGCAACAACAACAAAACTAAATCTGAATATACACGAGCATGTCAAACTGTCTAAACAACTAACAGCCTGGTTTATTTAACTGCTGCTTCATGCACGACTTTCTTGCTGTAAAGGTGTTCAGGTGTTGAATAAACTCAGAGGAAACAGTCCTGAACAGATGCAAGCAACACCTTCAGCTCCTGTTGGCGTCTTGTGGGAGATTAAACAAAAATAAAAACCCACATTCATTCGTAATTTCCTCTTATTTCAATTTTTACCTAATAGATGTGGGATTGTGGAGCAGAAGTGAGGGAGTAAGGCGAGTTGTGGGACAAATTTTGGTGCTAAAATGTGGGAAAATCTTCCTCCTAAATCACCTCAAAGGGCTTGTGTTGAGTTTGACGTCGTACTGAAACGTCTCTCGGTTCGACTGTCGGTGTGACTTTTCCAGAAACGCAACCAGAGCGCTCATGTCTGAAAGGAGCTTGTTTTTAACATCATCTACAGACACCAGTAAGAAACAGGCTGGCTGAAGGTAAAATGGCGTTTCTCAGTGACGCCTCGTCGACCCGTTTGTGGGTCATGTTTACTTTTTTATCAGCTGCTGGTGATTCAGGAAACACGCCCGTGTTAAGTGCTGTTAGTCAGACTCTCCCTGCAGCTTCAGCCTTCAGCAGCCAAACCCAGATGTTACCAACGACACAACAAACGTGTTGCGTGTTGACGTTCGCTGGAAAAGAAACTGCAGGCTTCAGTGATCACCAACCTGAGTGAAGCTCGTTCAGCTGCTTTCACTTCCCAGAACTACAAATGATAACGCCCTGTTTCAAAACAGCTAAAAACACATCCAGAGCAGATTTGGCAGGTTGAAATATAAATAAAATAAAAACTATAATCACTTACCTGACTAATGTTAACAGTACTGTTATTATAGATGCAAATAGCCAAATTAAATATAACATTTAAAGCCTTACAATAATATTAATTATGTGAATTTAGCAGATTAATTATTAATTATGCACATGTACCTAGATTAAATGTTAAGGTTAAGGTCCTACAATATTATTAGATACGCACATTTGCCTAACTTAAATTAAACGGCTAAGACACAATAGTATTATAAATTATGTAAATCTACCCTGACTACATTAGATGTTATGATTCAGTATTGAACACCTTATTTTGTTTTCAAACATGTTCCAGACTAATTAAAATATCACAGTTAAGACAATAAAAACATTATTGATCAAGCAAATTAACCTGATTTATCTAAATATAAAGACAAATACCCCACAATAATATTATTTATTTAAATTGACTCGATTAAACTGAATATTAAAAGGTAAAAATCTACAAAATTAGAAAAAATAAAAACATTTACTAATTTAAATATTCCGGATAAAAACCTTCAATATTATTAATTATGCAAATTCATGGGATTAATTTAAATATTAAGACACAAGTACATTATTAACCTCAAATAATAAATTACAATATTTAATACTCTAATTACATGACACAGTTTGATAAAAATTAAAGACCCTGCAAAAGCTAAGCTAAGCTAGGCTAAGCTAAGCTAATATACATTTAGCTTGAAAACATCAAAGTGAGTCTTGACTGTTAAATAATTCATTAAACAGTTTTATTCCACCTCTACAGCGACATAAATTTTAAAAAAGTTGTCGGGATCAAACAGACGTCCATGTTGGTTGTAGGTGAAGGTCAGATTCCCTTATGAAGCAGATTTAAATCAACAGGCTACGTGGTGAACAGACGGCTGTAAAACACAATAAACGCAACGACTGGGAGACGTGTGAGCGTCACACTGAAGTCAGACTCTGAAGGCAGACTTCCAAACCTGACTTCTGTGAAGGAAACATGACTTTCCTCTTAAGTTTCTAGAGATGGTGTTGAACTTTTCCCCTCAGCTCCTCTATAATAATATTATTGTAGGGTATAGAAAAGTAGTATTTGTAGCAGATGTGCCAATCTTCTATAGATTCTTGACCTCATTGTAGGAGGACAGGCACTCCCTGTACCTCTCAAGGCCAGATTACTCAAACTATCTGTTTCCCTTTTCACCCATAAACCTGGATGTGGCTCCCACTGAGGAGGGTATAAGACCGAAGCTGTGAGAGTAATCCTCAGAACTGATTCTGTTCTGTTGGTGTCACTTCAACTGAAGTCATCTGAGTGTCTCTCTCTGTGTCTTACATCAGCCTCCTCCACAGTTTCCACAACAGGATCATAAAGCACCGAGCGGACCATAAATCATGCTGACGTCAGCAGGAACAGGTTTCCTGTGTCTCCAGAAACAAAACTTAACAGCGTGAGGCAGCGTTCTGTTATTTTAGCAGCTCATCTGTGGAACAAACGTCCTGAACATCTAAAATATGCTAAACCTCAGTTAAATCAGACCTTTTTATCGACTCACATGAACCATCTTAGCTCTAAATCATTCACTTTTGTACTTTAAATGCACTTTTATTGGTTTTTAAGTTGTTTTATTTCTATGGTTTTAACATCTTTCACTTACTCTGAGATTGTCTAAATGCATTTCTACGAGTCTGTAAAGGACCTGGAGTTATCTTGTGTATAACTGCAGTTTCCCAGGCGTACGTGAACGCACCACGACAAGCCCTTTAAACCAGATTTAATTTTTAAAAACACTAAAACCAGCCGTGGCAGCACAATCCTGCTGTAAACACATTTAAACTAGACTGATTATTAGAATTTAAAGTGCTTTTAAATGGACTTCTAACCGTCCTGACTGAGCAGCATCAGAACCTCACCTGAGTCCGTCACACTCACCTGAGCAGAGAGAAGCCGCACGAGCCCTTGAACAGGTAGAACTGACACAGGTGGAGGCTCCGGCAGGACCCGGGACAGTCCTTGGCCCTGCACAGCCGCAGCCGGGCCCGGGCCACCACCGTCGGCTGTCCGTTCGGGCAGCACAGCACGAACTTGTCCGGGTTGCAGATGACCTGCGACACGGTGGTCGAGTCCCCCGGGTACAGGTTGTACATGAGGTCGTCGGTGCCCACCGCGCCCTGGTTGGCGCACACGATCTTCAGGATCTCGGCCTCCATGGAGCTCAGACTGCGGCTTCCTGCCTCCACCACAGCGACACACGGACTGGCAGACCGCTGCTGCTGCTGCTGCTGCTGGTTCAAGGCGGGGGGAGAGGTTCGGTTTCATTTCTGATGATTGGAAACCGAAACTTAACTGTGATTAGAGCTGCAACGCCGCCGCTGTCCGCTTGGGGGCGACACCGTGTTGCGGTTCATCAGCTGGACACGGTGGAGGAGACTTCATCATCATCATCATCATCATCAGCGGCACAGTGCAAAGAAAGGAACTGAAAAGACTGATAATGCATCTTAACATGCAATATTTAAGGCCTCATGTCACTCAGTGTTAATTATCATCAGATTTTTAATAAAAATGAGAAGAAAAAAACGTTTATTTTTAATCCCACCACTTTAACACAAACACAATGAAAATGACTTTAAAAATCAGAATACATATAAAATAACTAAAAATGCTACACATAATGCCTCACGTCATTCAATATCATTCATTATCAACAGATTTTGAAAGAAAACGAGCAGGAAAAAAAGTTTTATTTTAATCCCACCACTTTAACACAAACACACTGAAAATGCCTAAAAATCAGAATACATTAAATTAGGTGAAACATACCGATAACACATTTTTAAAAAGCAATATAAAATTGCCTCGCGTCACTCATAATCAATTATTATTCACAGATTTTTAATAAGAAATGAGCAGAAAAAAAGGTTTATTTTTAATCCCACCACTTTAACACAAACACAATGAAAATGAATTTAAACATATATAAACAATCAGACTGTATTATAATAATAACAGAAGTGTCTTTGAAAAAGTGATCATCTTTTTATTTTCAAACTGCAGGACCAGATAATTTAGCTGTAAAATATACAAACATGTTAAAAGTCAAAAGTCAATATTGACAATTACTGATCGACTTGAAGGGTTAAATTTTAATTTCTACGACTTTAACTCACATATAAACCCACTTTATGACTTAACATGTATATAAATAGTTATAATATACATTTTAATACCAGAGTTGAACCAATCAGTTATTAAAAAGGATCGTAGGATATAGGTGCAAAATGCATCTCAACAAAATGTCTGGTGTCATTGAATACCAAAAAGAGTTAAATAAAAATGAGTGTTTTGAATTTAACCACTTTAACTCACACATAAACACACTGAAAGTGACATAAAATATATAAACAGTCAGACTATATATTAGTACCTGACATTTCCTAAAAGTATGGATAATATATTTATTAAAAATGCAGCTCCAGACAATAAATCTGCAAAACGTGTCACGATTAAAGGTCATTAAATTAAAATAATTATTGATTTTTAACATTTTTAACAAAAACAAGCATAAAAAAGGATTGTTTAGAATCTCACCACCTTATAAAAACACTGAAAATGACATTTAAAATACATAATCAACACATGTATATATATGTATTAGTACTAGAAATGACCTTAATAATCTTTACAAACAACAACAACTGCAGAACCAGGTGATAAAGCTGCAAAATTCATCATGATAACATGTTCTGTGTCACTTAATATTAATAATTTTTGACAGATTTTTTAAATAAAAATGAGCAGAAACCACTTCAACCCACATACAAACAAACTGAAAATAACATAAAAACATACAAATAATCAGAATTTCATATGAAAAACATAAATTTCCTCAAAACACAGACGATCAAATTTTAAAAACTGCAGTCTGGAGCAACACAGCTGCAAAGTTTATCGTAATAAAATAGTTTATCGTCCTCATGTCAAATAATATTAACGACTATTGATAGATTTTCAATTAAAAAAACTACCAGAAAAATATTCATTTTTTATCCTATTACTTCAATCAACACACAAATTGCACAAAAAAAAAAGTCATTTAAATGCCAAAATTTCCCTTAAAATATTGATAATATATTTTAAATTGCATGGTTGGGCAATAAAGCTGCAAAATGTATCACAATAAAATGTCTGATTTCACTCAATATAGGTTTAAATTATCGATATATTTTTAAAAAAATAAAATAAAAATCAGTTATTTATAATAATTGCTTCCTGTCAAAGTTTCTATAATCTGTGTTTCCACAGTAGGTGTACAAGATTACATTTGCCTCCTTTTAAAATCCGATTACTGTAATCCTGTTAATGTAATCTGCAGCCGGCAGCCAGAAACCTGCCTACAGTCCCTCATGTTTGGGCACTTAGTTCACAGTAAATTCAATATATTTAGAGTCTTATTCCACCACATAAAGTGCAATTTATTTACCAAATTGCTCCATTGTTCCATAGTTCAGCTTAATTTCTGGCTCCAAAACACAAAAAAGGGGAAAAATCTGACATGTGCAGTTCGTTTTGTCAACTTCCAGACATTTGCTTTCACATTAAAATGCACTTTTTCTTTCTGTTTTGACCCTGATTTGAAGAAAAATAGGCCGAAAACAAACAAATGTATGGAATCGGACTCACCAGTGGATGGATATGTTTCATTAGCGGGTTCAGGATGAACATCTATCATCCCTCAGCGTCGCTCTTCTGTGTTTTCTCGTTAACCGGCGGCACATTTCCCATCAGCCTCATTGCTTCCTGCTCCCCCACCCCCATGCCGAAGAGAATAAACATGTTGGAAGTGATTTTTCCATGATTTTTTTCCCTCTTTTATGCCTCTCACTTCTTCCACCATCTGCTGCCACCAGAAACTCTTCAGATTTCACTGCCCTGTAACGTTTCTCTTCCTGTTTTTTAAAAAGAAAGACCCAGATTTACAGTCGGACCTGACTTCTGCAGGACAGATTACTTGCAGATTTATGGGGTGACTGTAATGGTTCGGCAATCTAAGATGCAAACCACTTACTTGATGCAGCTGTTCGGATCAAGTGGTTTCAGTGGCCTGAGTGTGTAGCAGCTGAAATATTTAAAGCAGCTTTAAAATCGCACGTTAAAGTTGACTCATCTACGCCTCGACTCTCGGTAGAAATCCTAAAATACCTCATGTTTAAATCCCCCGTCCTGTTTTAGCTCTGCTTTGGTCTCCACCAACTCCTGACGTAAATATCTGAAGCTGCCAAACACTAAAACGTGTGAACAAGCTAGTTGCTAACTTAGCCTGTCTGCTTCTTTTTTTAGGTTAAAACCAAAACAATTAGCTAAAAAAAAAAAACCTCTGCAAAGCTATTATCTGTAGGTTTATTACTGTGAGCATCTCTCCACTAGATGTCGCCACTGCACCAACATCTCAGACCAAAACCAGATAAATCTTTGTTGTCATTGTACGGTCACACTTCAGTGCAAATGAAATCTGCTTTCTCATCCACAGTGGTGCTAAAAAGAAAAAGGACATGCAATTATCAAGGATGAAATACACTTTATGTACAGTTATGAATATTATCAGAAAAAGAATAAAGATCACGTACATCATATGTAAACACTATATACATAAAAATGATCAGAATAAATCATGTGCAGGGTGAAGGTGAGCAGTAACGTGACTCTGAGCTGGTTATGGTTACTGTGATGGTTTTAGTGGCCCGCTATTGGACTGGTGCCTTGATTAGAGCTACTGCCTGATTATAAAAACTGTCTCTGAGTCTGTTAGTGCGACAAACAGCTGCATCCATCCATTATCTATACACTGATTAATCCTCACTAGGGTCATGGGGGACTGGAGTCTATCCCAGCTGACTCAGGGTGAAGGCAGGTTCACCTGGACAGGTAACCAGTCTATCACAGGGCTACACTTAGAGACAGACAACCAAGCACACTCACATTCACACCTACGGACAATTTAGAATCACCAATTAACCTCAACATGTTTTTGGACTGTGGGAGGAAGCCGGAGAACCCGGAGAGAACCCACGCTGCACGGGGAGAACATGGAGACTCCACGCAGAAAGATCCTCACCATAGATATGTATAATAAAGACTAGATGTCTTAAGGCGGCGTTTCAAACGGGATCGCCCTTCGGCCATCTTGCCACGGGGACGCTCTCTGGCGGAACCTGTGGTACGTGAAGGAAGGTGAGTGATCTGCACAAACATAAATACAAACTGTTTGGTTTCTTACAAACGTCATTAACGTGGCTACAATTCAGATTACAAAAATACAAATAAAACACAAAATAATTAAAATACTAATTGTTGCTGGCCCTGAGAGTGTAACATAATTATCCATGAGTGCAGTGTTATAACCACACCTCTGATGTTTATAACAAACCAAAACATTTGAAAATCGGTAGAAAATTGAGCAAGTTGCGGTTATTTAAAAAGTGCATGCACCACCACAGCACAATGTTATGGGTGAGCAAGCCGACCGTGCCAAGATGGCCGCCAGTGTGGCCGTGCGATTCCATTGGCCGGCAGCGCGGACGAGACATCCAGCCTTCATTATACATATCTATGGTCCTCACTGGGACACGAACCGGCGACCTTCTTGCTGCGAGGCAACGGTGCTAACCACTGCTCCACCTTGCAGCCCATGTGTACAAGACAGCTGAATATAAAACAATCCAGCCACAAACGTTAGTGATGCTACATTCACTTCTCCTGTCTGTCCTGTGTTTGCTCCATTCTCTGTGTGTCTGTTTCCGTGAGTCTGGAGCAGAACAAACAAACAGAGAAAGTAAAGCAGAGTCTCAAAACGGCAGCAGAGACTTAAACGCTGAGCTGAAGTGACCATAAATGAGAAAAATAATGTAAATAAAACACTTAACCTTTAAGTCATGAACGCTGCACTTCTGCTGTTAAATACCTGCAGAGCTGGAGGTCAGGCTTCAGTCTGTTCATAAACCCTTTAAGGTGCAACACTTTCAAAGGGACGGACTCACATGGAGCAAGAGAAGCCCACAGAGCGACTCCACTAAACATGCTGCATTAACGCTATATTTACCTTCAACATCACCCATGTTGCTCCTTCAAACTAAAAAAAGCTCTCCAGCGTAACACGGAGTGATGATTTCCTCTGGAATCACCTTGACAACAGTCATTTCAAAGCGCTGGGTGGAATCCTTTTTGTCTTTACTGTTCTCTATATGATCCTTTTCAAGCATAAAATAAAACAGGATAGCAGTGACTGTCAATAACAACAAGAAAACTGTTTGGTAGTTTCGCTTAAATGCGTCACATGCAAAGCTCCGAGTGCTGACGGACTCGACGTCTGGTGCACCGTTAGGAGTCGGCTTTGTTGGCAAAAAGATTTAAGAAGCATGTGTGCAATGTAGACAGCAGCAAAGCCAAGAAATAATCAATGTTTTTTATAAGTGCTGGTTGTATTACAATGTGCAGGACTGTGCAACATGACCCAGCATGTCCTGTAAACAACTAAAAATGTGCAGAGGATGGTAATAATCCAATAAAAAAAGAAGCTGAGCGTTGGATTAACTCATATTCTGACTGTTAATAAATGTTTAATGTCACCTTCAGTGTCTTTGTGTGAACTGTAGCTCAGTCTAAAGTGGATAAATTCAAATTAAACCATTTTTTCTGCTGCTGTTTATGAAAAATCCATCAATAATCATCAGTATGGAGCTACATGCAGCCTGTGGTGAATGTCGTCCAGTCCTGCTCTTCAGAGCCACATTCTTTTATTTATTTTTAATATCAATCCAGCTATGGATAATAATAATAATAAAAGAACCTCGTGCACTTTTGGCATGTGTCTAATTACAGGCCGTTCATTACAGCAGCTGAGCTCAACAACAAAACCAGTCGGTCCGCCTGCAGTTGTGCGAGCTGCTGATTTCCTGCTTCGGGTTTCCCTTTAAAAGGGGGCAGAGCTCGATGCTGGGAATTCACGTCATTTCACCGTTTTACACACACATCCAGATCAATGAGAGAGAGAGTCGCTCTTCCAGGAAGGGATTATTAAGCAGCCCGCCGCCGACATGTGAAGGAAAACACTCGCAGACAAAAGAAGTTTTCGCACCGACAGCCGCGCCATGGACCCGGCCTGCACATAGACGAGGCGGCAGCGACGCCAAAACCCGGCAAAGAAGCGGGATACATGAGAAAAACAACTTCTTCTCCCACAATAAGAAGCCGAGGAGCGGGCGGACCGCTGCAGCTGCGCGGAGACGAGCGGAGATAAAAAGAAGAAAAAAAAAAGCGCTGCGTAAAAGTGGACGGAGAGAAGAAGTTGACGGGAGATAATGTCTGAATCCTCCTCCGCTGCGAACAAGGTAGGCTGTCCGCTCGTCTGCGCGCCGCCTCCAGCCTCCGGACTCTCGGCTCCCGGAGGCGCGGAGGATCACGCTCGTCGGCGCGGCCGCGGTGGAGCCTCCAGACGCGGAGCTCCGGAGCGCAGCGCCGCGGCGCCATTCACTTTGTTTTGCTCGCCATCTGTTGCTCCACGCTTCCAGTTCGCCTCCACTCCGCCGCCGCCGCCGCCGCTGCTGCTGCTGGTGACGGGAAGAAGTCGTGACTGTCTGATCAGCGGTCTGAGCCGCACAAATGAGGCAGCAAACAGGGATTTCAGAGGATGACCAGGAGCTGCTCAAGTGGCTGCATGTGGATCATCAGTGTTGTGCCACAAACTGAATGTTTTTAATGTAGCTGCTGCGTGGAGCTAAAACAAACCAGTTCAGTTCACACTGCTGCTAATGACTAATTTAACCCAAACACTGTAGAAACTGTGACATTAAATGGTGGTAACTGAACATTATGTGTAATTTAAACTCACATTTCTGCATTAGTTGAATTAAAATTAAATTCAAGTTCAGGTAACTTAATAAAATTGGCTTATGACTTAATTTCAGGATCAATTTTAGATGGTTAGATGTGGTTATTGAAAATCCTGCAGACTTAATATTGTTTGTCGGTTGAACATAATTTCACTAGAAGTCGACTTAACTGGAAAAAGTTCAGCTGCAGCTCCACTGTGACTAAAACGTTCCTAATCAGGGCTTCAGCTAACGATCCCACCGCTTCATTCAATGCATAACGAATAAAAATGATTAAATAACAAACTGAGATAAACTATTTAAGTTCCAAACGTTACTTCGATGACTTGTGTTGACATGATGCAGCTAGAAACTGAATCAGCTTCTTCTTGTTTCTCAAGTTTCTGCACCAGTTGACTTAAAACTGAACTTAAATTGACGTAATTTAATAAAACGGACTCATTAACTTGATTTGTGAGTCCCATTCTTTATCTTAACAAAAAGCCTGGACAATTTCAAACAGTTAGAAATACCTTTGGCTGTATAAGAAAAGCTAATCCTGGTAGCTTATTATAGTTTGTTGGTTGAACATAATTTCATTAGAAGTCGTCTTGACTTAAAAAC
Organism: Stegastes partitus; assembly: GCF_000690725.1. Lineage (NCBI taxonomy): Eukaryota > Metazoa > Chordata > Actinopteri > Pomacentridae > Stegastes > Stegastes partitus. Next base: position 50,745 of record NW_007578463.1, read on the forward strand.
ATTAAGTTGCAGCACCATTGTGACTAAAATGTTCTTAATTAGGGCTTCGACTAACGATTCCCACCATTTAATTCAATGCACGGTTGCAAAATAAAATGTAATTCACTGATTTTGATGAGGTTTGTTGACATAACATTACTGGTAGTTGCATCAACTTAATATTTTGTGTAATTTAAACTCAAATTTCCGCATTAATTTACTAAATTCAAGTTTAGGCAACTTAATAAAATTAACTCTAACTTACTTTTTCAGGCCCCCTCCTCTATTTTATCACACCTGGACAACGTCAGATGGTTAAATTAAAACTACCGTTGATAGCAGATAAAAGCTAATCCTGCTAACTTAATACAGTTTGTTGGTTGAACCTGATTTCCTCAGAAGTTGTCTCGACTCAAAAAGACTTATTGGTTGAGCCCAAACATCATTTTTAGGGTGCATTATGCAGCTTCCCACTTGCAGAAAAAGTGATCACAGCCCCGACATTGTCACTGAAATGTTATTGATTAGGGCGCTAACTAATGATTATTTTTCATCCTAGATTAGTTGTTTGGTCAATAAAAATGGTGAAAAATCTCAGTCAGTGTTTCCCAAAGCTAAAGATGACGTGTCTTTTTGTCCACAACCCGAAGATATTCAGTTTACTGTCATAGAGAAGCAAAGAAACCAGGAAATGTAAATTATTATGCAGCTGGAATTAGATGATTAAGACATTTTTTCTCCTAAAATATTCGTCAAACCCATTGATAATCGATTAATGATCACCAGTTCTGTTATTAATGCACCAGTGTGACTTGATTTCAGTCATGAGTTGTATTTTTAAGCTTGTACATATAAATCTCAGTTAACTACAGTCTATACAAGCACATTTTACACACTAAACACACACTACAACCTGCATTAGTACATTTAAAACACATCAAACCAGCTGGAGACGAGGATGAACCGGCTTTAACCATCACTTTTTGGCAGATGATCACGTTTTGGCACCACACCGGGCTGAGATGTCCTCCTGAGACAGGAAACCCCCTCCTCATAATTTCCCTCCTGACCATTAGATTTAATCAGTTTTCATTTCAGGCCTTCTTCTCGGACGATGGTGTCCTTTTCTAATCTTTAACTGGCACTGAAATCACTCCAGTGGACGAGCTTTGGAGGTATTCTGATGTAGATTTTTGAGAGAACAACATGAGAATCTGTTTTATTTCTTTAAGAATACACACATACAAACTTATTTCTACTATTTCTATCAGTCCTGTGAAGGATTATCCATTAGTCTGAACTAAAAAATAGCAAATATTTAGTTAGTAATACGTGAAAATGTGCAGACACCTCATGGAGACCAATCAGTTTGAATGCTGTAGCTTAGATTTCTGATAAATGATCATCTAATGCAGTGAGCAGCAGTAATAAATGTGTCTTAAAGGCTCAAAATAACCAACATAAAATAATTTCTGTTTGTTATTTAACATGTATGTTGCAGTTAAACTGATCAAAGTTAATCTTATGTGTAAAAAACTAGCTGGTGTGGATCAGATTAAATGATTAAAGTCTTTTGTGATTGAATTACACTTACACTTGTCTTTTATACACTATATTAATATTCAAAATGTGTGTATTTTAATAAAAAAAATAGACATTTATCTTAAGGAGGGCGTCTTAAACTGGTTTAGCTATAATATAAAATCATACGTCATTGAAAACAGACCTGCAATCGTCTGTTTCTGAGCTAAACAAAACTCATCTGATCACAAATGAACTGATTAATAACCTCAATTAATCGTCTGCAGGTGTGACAGTCTGCCTTCCTCACATCTGAGCAGCATTCGAACGCATCGCCTCGAAGAAATGAGTGAATTATCCGATCAAATAGGAGCTAAAATGCAGTTTCTCAGGTGACTGTTGTGGCCTAAACAGTTCAGCTCCACTTTGTGCTTCGGATGTTTGACGTGTCGTAATGATCCGTCCATTAATCAGTAATGAAAATAATCCATAGCTGCAGCCTCGAGGGAAAACACAGCAGGAGATTAAAGCGAATATCGATCAGCAAAAGGCTAATTAATCTTTTAATGGTTTCTGTTTCAAGGAAGAATTTTTTTTCTGGTGTTTTTGTTGAAACCAAACGAGACGTTAGAAGCGTTTTGTTCTCCAACAACACAGACGTGTGGTCGGTTGCAGCCCTAATTGGGACGTATAATTATAGGAATATTATTTGGGATGTCAAGGTCGGCCCTGAAATAGCTGAAAGCGATGCAAGCTGTTCAGCCGCTCAAAGTGAAATACGGCGTCTTGTTTATGAGGGATGTCTGCTCATTACCGAGTCTGATGTCAGAGCACGATCGCCGGAGAGCGATGAGAGAAGTTTTGAAGCGACGACGACTCCCCCTCACCTCCAGCTCCGGCGTTTGTCTTCATCGCCAGCTTAAGCTGACACGGGCAAGTGGATGTTTCAGAACATGAATGTCAAAGTGAATGGGGGGAAGAAAGAGGCCTTCGCTTCTGAGAGGAGGAAATAGAAGACCGAGAGATTATTGCTCGGCTTCCACAGGAAATTCCTGGTACATGCAGTTGGTGTGCAGGTTTCAGCGGCCGGGTGGTGACAGCAGGGAGAGAGAGAGAAGAAAAAAAAAAAACCCCTGAGCTTCATTTCCTCGAGAAACTTCATGCGCTGCCTTCATTTGCAGGAAAGGAAAGCAGTCAACAGACCGCAAAGTGGAAAACCTCATCGCTTTAATCTCGATGCAGAACGAGCGTTTGAACGGTGGCGGAGCTCGGAGCAGCTGGTGGCGTCGCTCA
>NW_007578463.1:53553-57348 GCF_000690725.1 Stegastes partitus
AAAACGCAACACGGGGCGAGTTACGATGGAACTGCAGGTGTTGGATTCGAAGCCACCTGGGTTCAGGGAAGACGGCACCCGGAGCCGTCGGTTGCCCAACCCCGAGGCCGGCCAACGGTTCGGTTCAAAGATCAACCTGCCGCCTCGTCCATGTGCGCCCCGTCAATATTTAACCGCTTGTTTGTTTTCTTTGTCGCAAAGTGTGAAGTTCAGGTTCTCGCCGGCGGACGCTCAGGAAACTCCCTCAGCCCGCTTCCTCTTTTCGCATTGTCGCAGAAAAAGGAAGAGCGCGTCGGGTTTCCTGACTGATGGGTCAGTCCACATCCGCAGACATGTGGAAGTTTGTTTGAATCAGATGTCAGACGGGCTCTTGTGCAGCTCGGGATTCTTTCTCGCCTCCTTTGGTGTTTAGTTTAAAAGGCCGGGATTCTTTTTTTTTTCTCTCTTTTTTTTTCCCCCCCGAGACGGACGGCGACTCGTCTTCGTCCCTCTTCTCCGGTTTATCTAAACACCCGTGCTGCAGAACAAGACGTCCATTAACCCTCGGCGCTCAGAGAGAGATTTGTCCTGAAGGAGGAGGAGGAGGAGGTGGAGGAGGTGGAGGGGAGGGAGGAAAAAAAAAAAAAAAAAAAGACAGAAAGAAAAAGAATGAGGGAGGAAATTGCAGTGTGGGCAGAAATCCGCCTTCTCCATTTCCTGAGGAGGAAGTGGATTAGATCGGGGAGAGTTGCAGCCTGCTGCTCCTCACACTAAAGAATGCTACCAGACTCCATTTTTAACCCTTTCAGACGGACGTCACTGCCGAGTCCCTGGATTCCAACCTTCTGCTTCCGTCTTTTGCTTTTTGGTTTGTTCGTTTTTTTGGGAGGTAACATCACTGCAGGAAAGTCCCTCCTCTGAGTCTGAGTGTGTAAATCATTAGCAGTGCAGTATTTTAAGACGTACATCTACAGGATAAGAGGCTTTTTAGTGCATCAAATCATAAATCTACAGCATAAACACACGACATAGTTAAACTCATCTACAGTAAAAGAGAGTGAAGATCAGACTCNAATGACCTTCAGCATCTTTTCCAGTAAAAAACAAGTTTTTCAGCTCATACCGGACAACATCTGTAACGATTCACGTGATGGATAACGTGTGCCGACCGATGCATCGCTTTAATTTGTGTGTTCATTCCAGGGCTGCCGCTATCAGTTAGTTTCATGAATCAATAATCTGCTGAATATTTCCTACGTTGATTCATTACTTGAGGGCGAAACATCAGAAACGAGAGCGCCCACGATTGGCTCGTTTGTGCTTTGCAATCAAAGGCCAAAGATGAGCTAATTTTTTTAAGTTGCTTGATGAAATGAGTTTAAACGATAAATCTCTCGTCGAAACAGGTGATTAAGCAAGATGTCGTTTAACTGATTGGCGACTTCTGAAGTAAAAATGAAACTCGCTGCAGTTTAAGTCGAATACGTCGACACTTTGATTCAAACAAAGGAAGCAGCTGCAGCCCTGATTGATCGGAAAACCGACAAAAAAATGGAAAATCCGTCTCACGTCTGTCTTTCATCGCTGCAAATCTACAACTCAGAGGTTTTTGATCGATCTGGGACATCGTACCGATACTTTAGCCACGTTTTCGGACACATCACAGAGCGAAGAGAACCCGACTGACATCTTGTCCAGCAGCGCATCGCTCAGCTTAGCATCCGCAGCGACGTGTTCTGTACGTCCGGGCGTCCTTCGGTTGGCGGCGCCGGCTCTCCTCCGCGTGCCGAGTCGGTGCGGCGGGTGCACGGCGAGGTGAAGGCGAGTCGGCGCGGGGGCTGTTTGGGTTCAGGGCCGGTGCATCGTGGAGCTTTGTGAGCCATGCTTTGTGTCTCTGTGTCTATTCATAGCAGGAGAGGAGCTCTTTCAGTCCTTCCGCGAACCCGCTGCCAAACTCCACTTCCTCCCCCGTCCATGCTCCCGCCGCGAGGCCAGCCAGCCGAATGGAGGACGAGCCTGCCAGGCTGCCTGCGCACCTGCGTGAGTCACACACACTCTCACAAACACACACACACATGAAATGACCAGCGACTTCTACACGCCATCGATCAGTCGGTCATTTGAAACGGGGACGGATTGATTTTCTTTTTTTTGTTAGTGTTTTTAGCATCTCGGGCTGTAAATGTTTGGCCTCATCCCAGAAATCACCCGTCAGGAGAAAGTGCGAGAACACGAATAAACAATTACTAAAAAAAAAAAAGCTGCGGAACGTTCCTTTATGTTTTCACTACGGCCGGGAGGCGTCGAAGCAGATCTGGGGTCAGACTCCTGAACCGTTCTCACTGGAGCAGAACCGACAGACGGAGGAGGCTCACAGGAATGATGGGGAAGCAGAAGAAGAAGTTCATGTCCGTCCATTTGTTCTTTCATTCCTGTTTTAACTCACAAGACGTTGCGCTTTACATTTTCTCCGTCCTTGAGCGTCCTTGAACGCACCGCGCTCGCAGCTTCTATTCAGATAAATAAATAAGTAGTTATGGAATAAAATCAGGTCTGAACTGCTTCTGATGCCTCACATTAAAAAAAAAAAACATAAATAGATGGGACGCTTCCTGGAAGCTGCTCTCCTGCTAAAAAAAAAAAAGACCTTGGTAGCAGCGGTTGCCAAAAAAATAGGCAAAGACGCAGCTGCACAGGTCTCCCAAGAAGAACATTTTCTGAAAGAATAAAAAAGGTGCTTGTTTTATGAAAGCAGAGCAAAAAAAAAAAAGAACAATGCAGCTGTTTGTTGGTCTCGTGTGACTCGATCTAGTATCTAATGTTAGCAGACGCTAGCTGTTCACGTTCTTCTGCAGCTGTTTAGTAAAACCTACTGGTCAGTGATGAAGTCTGGTTAAACGTGGTCCACGTTAAAGACCCACCTGTAGCACTTTGGAGGATTGTTTTTAACTCTAACTGATAAATCCGTTCTGCCTCTGGTTGTGCTAAAGGGTCCTTCTGGTTGAGGGCCGAACAGCGAAGTGAGATTATTGGATATATTGAGCCTTCGTGGATTTCATAGCTCTAAGAAGCATCTTCATTTGACTCATTCTTTTCCTTTCTCTGAGTGGATCCTCACTGAATGAAGGCTGTTCAAGCAGGCCGACTGTATGCATTGTGTTGCCACGGGAACCTACATTCATCCATTCACTGATGGAGAAGATGCAGAAATGTGCTTTGAGATGTTCCTGATGTGTCTGTTTTCCAGCGCTGGGTCTGGACAAAGATTAGAAAACTGAACAGTCAGTCACTGGTATCATTAGTTTCACTTTGATTTGACCAAAATGAATCAACATATCCTTGATTAAAGGACAGTGTCGGACATAAAAGCACTTCTTGATGTTTAAATCTGTGAAGTTGAACAAACGTGCTGCCGTCATGTTAGAAACAAGAAGCACAAGTGGACTCCAAATGACTTCCAACATTAAAACTTGCAGTAGCAGCACTCTGTACAACAATAATTTCAATATTCCTGCTAGATTTCCATTTTACGACATCCTGCTCCTCTCGGCTAAAGTTTGTGGCGCGTCGTTGGCGCCGTCTGTGCAAATAACGAGTCGCGTGATGCGTCACATGGCGCCTTTTTTACGGGAGCGCGCTCAGAAGACAACCTCGGATCGTATAGGGAATCCGAATGCAAAGAAATCTGGGCTATTTTGAATACTAGTTTGAATGTTCTGTATCTGCCAACACGAGACGTATGTAAACGACTGGCTGAGTTTAGCCAAACCATACATGAGTTGGGTTTTTAATGTGGCCGTTTCCATGGTGATCGAC
>NW_007578463.1:59379-74620 GCF_000690725.1 Stegastes partitus
GGCTAGCTGTTATGCTAAGCTAACTGCCTTCTGGTGCCACCGTTCCTTCCTGTCTTGGCAAACAGCGCTCTTGTGTGCGTCCCACAGAGCTGAATCTACTGAGAAGATTAATGTTTCGACAGAACAATGACCCGCGGCTGTTTTAATAACCGCGTTGTTCATTTCTGTCATTTCTTTTGGAGGCGAAAATGCCAAATTCGCTCTCAAGTCGCAGCTTGTCTTTGTGTCACGTCGCCGATTCGCAACCCAGAGGGCGAGATCCTCTCCAGTGAGTCACTGGGAGGTGGGTCGTGAATCAGGTTGAGAGGGAAAAGACTCACTGCTGCACGAATCGGGATTCTTATCTTCAATCTGTGCTGATTTGTAGAAAGTAGCAGATAGTTTTCCCTTCTCTGGGCCTCAGAGTGCCTTCAGATGATGTGATATGACGGGTTTAGAGGTCAGCGAGGGAACTTCAAGTCTTCTGTGAGACGCAGCGGGAAGAATCTTTACAGTGTTTGGACGAATCAGTGGTCTGAAGGTTTGTGTGTTTTACAGACTAACTGAGACTAACGGATTTAAAAAAAAAAGAAGTCCAAAAAAAAAGTGCTTAAAGGAACCAAATATGTTTTTTTTCCACTTCATTCCAACAAAAGAACCTTCTAGCAAGACATTCCTTAAAAAATAAGCAAAGTTGCCTCAAAAAAATGGCGCTCCAAAGAAGTTTAGCAAGAATAGGTTCTTTAAGAAACCATTTTCAAGACAGTTTTTAGTGGATTTTGATCATAGAAACATGATAAATGTAAGAATTTGCAGCATTTCTGGGCCCCTTCTATTAGAACGCGTTGAATGTTTTGGGTTCTGGACAGAACGACTTATTAGAAGATGCCAACTTTGATTTTTGAGACTATTTTCTTTTGTTTTATTTCCTGAATGATTCATTGATTTAGAACTGCTGTGCGTTGATTTATAACCCAACTTATTAACCAATAATAAAAAATACTTCCTGCCACCAAACCAACTAACTCTAATAAATAGAAGGAACCTTTAGCACGTTAAAGAACCGCACCAAGAACCTTTTAACAAGAGGATCTTTAAAAAAAAGCATCTCCTTTAGGCAGCATTAAAAATCTACTTTAACAAACCATTTCCTCGACAGTTCTTTGTGGATTCATCTGGTTCCGTTTAGAACTTGATCATCGTTTAAGTATTTTTGACGTAAACAAGTAAAAATTTGCAGCGAGCTCCTGCCGTCATTGAGTATTTTGGGTTCTGGTTTGTTGCTCAGACTTATTGGAAGATGCCAACTTGGAGTTTTGGGGCGATTTCCTTTTGTTCTATTTCCTGAATGATTCATCGATAATGACGCTAATTTCATGCTCTTAGCTTCGAGCAAACCAAATAACTGCAGTGAAGCACCTTCAGTCATCAGATGAAACACATTAAGAATCATCTACTGGTGCATTCAGAACCGTCGTTTTTCTGCCGTTTGATTTCATTTCCAAAGTTTTTCAGGAAACAAACAAATTAATTTTCAGACCCGGTGTGGCTTTAACATAATAAAGGAATCGCGCAGCAGACGAACGGCCAGCGGAGGAGTTCTGTCGACCGCTGACTCACTCTGTTTTGTGTAGCCGTTGCGCGACGCTACTTCTGACAGACTTCGTCGTTCACTGACGAACTCAAATCGGTCGAGTTTTATCTCCGATCTCGAGGCGGGCGGCTTCGGCCAGCGCCGCGCCTACACACTCCGGTGAGAGAAATTATTTAAAGTACACAACACAAGGCTGTTGTGTGTGTGTGTTTTAACTCTCCTCTGAAAGGGAAACTGTTTTCACATGCCAGCGACTGAGCTGAGCGCAGCCCCCTTCTCTTCCTGCTCGCGACACACTCCACATGGCGTTTTTTCTCTTTTTCTAGCGAGGGGGCGGCTGCACTCCAAACATCACAGAGCTGATCTCAGGCTTCTATTGGGAAAGAAAACTAATGAGAACTGATACCTGGCTAATATCAGCATTCTGCTATTTGTGGACAAATCTGTGCAGTATTAATACTTTTCTGTCGGCGTTTCTACTCGTGAAAGAATCTGTTTAATGCCGTTGATACAGCAAAGTTCACATATATTTATAAAGAGCATCTGCGTCATGGCATGTCTTTAGTTGAAGTGCATTAAATGGGCTTTAATTAAACGGAGTCAGCAGCTGTAGTCGACTGTACTCGTACCACTGATAAACTTTATGGACACAGCTTTCTACATGTGCACATCTTAAACAAGAACAAAGGGGAAACTTTGCAGATTTGCGATTAGACTTTCGTGAAGCTAAACTTTTAAACTAAGCAGCTCCTGGCACATTTTTACTCACTGTGGCCTAATTTTTCACTCCAACACAAAGTCCTGCACCTCGATGGAAACAGAACAACCATCACTAGACGTAGAAAGGACTCAGAAATCTCTTAAGTGCAGTTTGACACAGTTATAGTTTTATGAATCATTAAAAAAGAAAATGAAAGTTGAATTTCTTTGATTATTTGTTTTACTAAAATTGAAAAAAACCTGTAATCAACTTGTACAACATTTAAGTGTGACCAAAAAAAGGTCTAATTGTGGCTCTACATGCTGCAGACGTTCACATTTTAACACAACCTGCAGTTCAGCCGAAAACTCTTTACGTTTTAGTGATTTGTTGGTCGCTCAAGGCTTCATGGTCGCACTAAATAGTCCCTGACCAATGGATTAATGAAGTTCTGTCTAATCTAATCTGTCTCAAGATCACAGAACACACAATCTGGTTTGAGAAAACAATTCATATTTTGGTACACTATGAACCGAGACATGTAACAAAGTATTTTTTCTGTAAAATATCCCAATTTTATAACTGCCGGCAGTAAAACAATCATTAGCTGAGCTGCTCTCAGGAGACGACGACTTAACAAACTCGTCTGTTTGAAAGGTTTTAAAGTTAAAAAAAAGAAGCCAAAATTACCAATTTACTGGAAACTGTAAAACCAGAAAGACTAGATGATGTTCAACTTCCTGACGGTCTTTGAACTACTCACCTGGGTCAGAAAAATTCAACCGAATCTAAATTTAACTTTAAAAATTGCCAAAAAATAAATTTTTACTTCCAACCAGATTCAGAGAAAAAATAAAAATTCTGCAGTCTTTGGCTCAACTGGGAAGCTGTTTGTGATTCAGCTGCGACCAACAGTCGGATGAGAAAAATTCTGGGAGTTTTCGACTGAACTGCAGGCGGTGTTTCCACAGAGCGGAGACGAAACAGGTTAAAAATGCAAGAAGTAAAATATGTTTGCAGGAGTTTTCCTCCCAGTAGCACTAACACTTGATTCTTTACGTGGATCCCCATCAGCTTTCTGGGGTCCAGTCACACAAAAAAAACATTAAAAATACATCAATTTAAAATCACAGACGACATTAACCTTACATCTCTGGAGGAATTAGTTTGTGTTCGTGTTGATTTTAGGTTTTAAATTTTTTTTGCACAATAAAGAATTAAAGAAAATCTCCTTTTTTTCTCTATCTTTTAATGATTTATGACGTTACAGCTGCACAGACGGAGCTCTCTCTCCTCCTGGTCGTGGTCGTTCTGTTTCCACAGACGTGCAGGACTTTTACACTGCGGTGAAAAACGAGCCCACGGTGGATAAAACCCGCGACAGGAGCCAAGAAAAGCTCCGAAACTTGCCTGAGGTTGAGGAGGGTTAACGCACGCCGTGCTGGACGAAAAAGCTTTTTGCACTTTTGCATCAGATACAATCAACCTACATTAAATCCCGACTTCCCATTCCAGCACATGGAGGGAAGAAGAAGAAGAAAAAGAGCGCTCGCAGGGTGTGTGTGTGTGTGTGTAGACAAGCAAAGGCCTTTTGATTTAGTTAACAAATGTCTTTGAAGCTGCTGCATTTAAAAAAAAAAAAAGACGAGGAGGAGAGGAGGGGGAAGAGGAAAAAAAAAAATTGGCTGCTGAACAAAAGGAAGAGTGGCAGTTGACGCTGGATTCAGGAACTAACCTACAAGAGCCGGCTTGCTCCCGCGCTCGACGGCGAACTATCAAAAACAGGTCGTGCTACTTCCTGGCCATAAAAGTTCAGCGTGATTGATGATCTGTTTTATGTTTGTTTTGACTGGATGGAGTCCAGTTTTTTTTTTTTTTCTGCCGGACGGGGACAGGCACGTGCATGCCGGTGGAGGAAGCGGAGGATGAATATGCTAGCTAGTTGAAGGGTGGGGATTTCTCTCTCTCCGGATGGAAAAAAGTAAAAGTGTGCGGAGGTGTGTGTTTTTAGCTTTTAAAAAAAAAAATCGACGTGCAAGGGAGACAAAGCGAAGGGGGAGGAAATAACGTCGCTCTCATACCCACATGTCCCTGAGTCAGGTGTCAGAAGGTCACCACGAACCCTCCTCCACCTCCACCTCCTTCCTCCTTCCTTCTTCCTCCTCCTCCTCCTCCTCCTCTTCTGTCTGGAGAGAGAGAAAAAAAAAAACCCTATTGAGATAGCAACACCAATATCCGCCTACTTCTGCTTTGAGAGAGAAAAAAAGCAAACATTTACTGAAGAACCGAGTGACTAAGGAGCTCTGAGTTTTCAGAGCAAAGTCCCTCGGCTTCAGCGGTGCAGCCATTTTTATTTATTTTGCGCTCGTGTTTATTTAGTTCCAGTTCGTCCAGGTCAGGCGAGGCTCAAGTCTTTTTGTCTGAGCTGTTTGTGCATCACTTGTGTATATTTAGTATGCTGGAAGAAGAAGGGAGTCTCTGACGGAAAATATCTGATCTGACTTTCAGATCCTCAGTATGACTCAAAATACACCGTGTGCAGAGTTTTTTTTTTTCTTCTTCTAACAAATAAGGAGAAAGGAAGCAGAAATGTGTGACGCACGAGAAGCTGTGAACAAACCAGCAGCTGTTTGGAAACTAATCAGATGTATACGTATGACCTGTGGTGGTTGTGTTCATTCCTTTCACTGCAGTTGCAAATTCCAGCGTGAAAGCTGGAGGCGGCTGCTCGTTAGTTAGTTAGCTAGTTAGTTAGTTCGTTAGTTAGCTAGTTAGCCTATTAGCACTTAGAACAGATATATTTTGCACATATTTAATATTATTTTAAACCCCTTACTTCTGTTTTCTACACCTCATTAATCACATTCACACAAAAAAAAGCACAAAAATGCTGCTCCAGTGGGGCGTCCTCGTCCATCCCTGCTCGTTTTAACGCTCCTTTGCTGGCCGGTTGTCATTAAGCATCACGTTAAACTTAATCATGGTGCTCCTTTATTAGCTAAACCCTCACTGTTCTCTCTGCTCGCCAACATCGAAGCGATCGCCTCCTCTGGTCGCTACAGTATTAAACAGTACGAATAAGTGACAATTATGCCAAATATGACGTGATTCAGATCATGTTGGGAGCAGAGGAAGAAAAAAAACTTGATCAGGACATCCGTAGAAATAAAGAAGCAGTCCAGAGAGCTGAACTACGAAGACAGATTAGTGGGTTATCGAGTTTTGTTGAGCCTAAAGTCAGAGTTTTCAGTGTCACGAAGGTGGTTCTCTTTTTACCTGCCAGATCTCCATAGTAACTGATGCTGTGGAGCTAGATCTCCATGGTAACTGATGCTGTGGAGCTAGATCTCCATGGTAACTGATGCTGTGGAGCTAGATCTCCATGGTAACTGATGCTGTGGAGCTAGATCTCCATGGTAACTGATGCTGTGGAGCTAACCTGGTCGGGAGCAGGCTATGTTCAGATTTAAATAGAAAAGGCGTCTAGCTTTAATCAAATCGTTTTCGTTTAACTTTAACGTTCAGCTGTCAGTTGGAAACAATCGGCTACATCGGTCAAATAAATGTATTTACACGTTTGACTGTTTTCTACCAGCATTCCTGTCTTGCACCATTTGCAGCAGCGGCGCTTTTTAATGTCATATTTTTTATTCATTGTACTCCGTTAAAACAACGTGCTGACCGAAGCAGCTGCACACGATCGTTTCATTTAGTGCAGAAGAAGAGTCACGTGATGCGCTAAACGCCTCCTTTTACGTGAACAGAGTCTGAAGCAGAAAGCCTGAGTTGACAAAGAAAGTTGAAAACCACCTTCGTGATACCCGTGATCTCAGACTGGGGCTTTCGGTTTTGTCGAGCCGGCTTACACAAAGAAAGCCTGGCGATGTCTAACTTGCTTCGTAGTATATCCCTCAAAAACAGTCATAAAGAAATTAACTGTTGCTGCTGTTGTTGGGGGGCGTTACGACTTAAAGCCATCGAGATCGGCTGTCAGATGTTCAACTGGGAGCTAGAAAAACTATCCCAGTGTGATTTAACACTCCTTTGTTGGTTGGAAGTCGTTGAGCGTCACAGAAGACTTTGTCATGGTGCTCATGTACGAGCTAAACCCTCACTGTGCTCTCTGCTGGACAACATGGAAGACAGCTCATCCACAATACTTCTAGCGTGTATTAGCTACAATTATAGTATCAGCAGATGTTAAATATTACAAGATTTGGGATCAGGAGCAAAGAAAAAAACTCGAAACATCAGGTCTCAATCAGAATACACAGAACTGAACAGTGGCTCTTTGCTGGGCCGCTGCTCAGCTGCTGGTCGGCGAGGCTACGACTTAAAGCCGTTTTTCTGTCAGTCAAGAAGCAGTTGTTGAAGTTGTCAGAGCCGGAGAGGCGGCGGCGGCGGCGAGCCGAGCCGTGATTCTGGACGGGACCCGTTCAGCTTCGCCGCAGGACGAACCTCATTAACTCGTCTGGCTGAGAGGGGAAGTCGAGGGCTTCTGTACCGCAACAACGAAACAAGATACCAGTGATCTCATCCTCCTCTTCCCTTCATTCATCCCAAGCGCTTATGAGTTGCCTTGGCAACTTGTGTGCGCCGCTCGTGTGTGTGTGTGTGTGTGTGCGCGAGCATTAGCGGGGGCCTGAGAAACCACAGAGTGAAAATTATGTGTCATCAGAGAGGATTAGGAGCCCACGGTTTAGTCAAGGGTTTGGGATCCTGCTGCTGTCGTGCTTGAGGGTTTTATTCAACGTAAACACACACACACACACATGCTCAGAAACACACACACACACACACACGTACGGCATATATCATGAACACGGCGAACCTGAGATGCATTTAACAAAGGCAGCCTGGTGACAAGGGAGGCTGAAATTGATTTTCTTCCTGCAACAAATCTGTTACAGATTCTTGTGTCAGAAAACGAGCGGGGAGGACGAATCCATCAGCGGCACAACGCGGCTGAATGTGTTAAAGCCGGCAGACTGTCAGGGTCAGAGGTGCTTTCTCTCTCCGCTCCCTTCGCCGTCCGTCCGTCCGTTTTCCTTCCACCTCCGAGCGGCGCTTGAAAGGATGTTTTGTGTCTCGCTGGCTGCTGCACTGCAACAGACACTTTCCCATCGTGTTCAGAATCAGTTCCTGTGTTGGCCGCGCGGATATGAGATATTCACTATAACAAGATCCCCAAACTGCAGCTTGAATGTGAATCAGAAATGATCGGCGTTGACAAGACGGCAGGAAGAAGTATCAGATTCAGTCAACTCGACTCGCACTGAGGGGGGAAAAAAAAAAAGATTGGATGTGTGTGTAGCCGACAGGAGATCCACAGATACATGAATTTATCTTGATTTTAATGGATCTAGAATCAGCTGGTTTGTATCGGGGCTGCAGGACATTATGAAATTTAGGTTTTTTATGTGATAAATTAGAAATACAGGAATTCTTTTACCAAATGATTTTAATAATTCTCATAGGAACGATCGTTGACGCACAACTTTCAAAGTTTCACGTCGCACTACTTTCCTTCTAATGAGCGTTAAAACAGGACAAAATAATCCTCACCTGGATTCAGAGCATGTGTTGGTGGCAAAACATGAATAAAACTCTGCTATTTGCTTATTGGTAGCCACTAGAATTTACCAGCGTTCCCTGAACGCCTCACATGCAGGCTACAGTAGAAGCCAGCTACGTCGGCACTAAGAGAGCAGCAACTCGGACGACTGTGTGACCAAAAATGAGTTTAAAATGAGTAAAAAAAGTCAGATTTACTCAACTGATTTGATCCACGCGGGCTGTTTTCTGTGAGTGAAGTCGATTCCTACGACTGGATTAACTGCGCGACTGTTTTTCTTGCAAGCAAATCGTACGTCTTCGCTAATTTTGCTTTGCACGTATGAAGCCTGCAGGTCAACAAACTCCATTTCTTGTCAATAAAGTTACAGAAAAACCAGGTTAAATGATGCTCAGACGACTTCTCTCGTAGATTAGTGATGAAAAATGAGAAGTTGCAGCTTGATGCTTTAATGGATGCTGGATAGTTTGCAGTCGTTTGTGAGGTGGAGGTGGATGCTGGAGTTTTGAAATCCTGAACTCCACTCGTGACATGTTCTTAATGTGAAGCAGCTTTTACTCCTTCCTTCGTGAATGAGACTGAAAACCAGAGGCTGGAGCTGATGTCCTGCTCGGGAACGTCATCTCAGTGCCGGCTCTGTATCTGTTTCCGTTCCTGTTTCCTTCCCCTTTTTTTTTTCCCCGTCTTTATTTAGTCCTCTGGTTTTACCTGATCTGCCTTCATGGTTTTTTTTTCTTGTCATCATCACACCATCCTCTCCTCTCCTCCTCCTTCTTTTTTCTTGCTGCTGTCGGTTAATAAGCCTCCCGGTTCTGCTCTCTAACCTTTACCGCGGGAAGTTTCCTGTGCTGAAACCGAGCCCACGCTGGATTGCTTCCTGCCAAAGTGCGTTGTGGGACACATTTGTTTGGGCCCCCCCCTCCTCCTTCTTCCTCCTCCTCCTCCTCCTCCTCCTCTCGGCTCCCCTTGTTGCTTCCTCCTTTGGGCTCTGTGCAGATGGCTGAGGCCGGCAGACCGGATCTCGGAGGGGTTTTGGCAGCGCAGCACCTCTCCCCGGCCCTGGAGAGAAGCATACCGCAGCCGTGACCTCGCGACCCGGGCCGCGCTGCTGCTCGGCCGCGGACTCGCCGCTCTCGCAAGTCGGCCGCGAGAGACGAGCGCGCAGCTGGTCGGTGCAGCTCGAGTCGGTCGGTGGTGACGGCGAGTCGGTGACGCCGTCGGTCGGTCGTGTTCCAGCAGAGTCCATCCCCGTCGTGCAGCCCGGTTACACTGACACACAAAAGGCTTTTAGCGCTAATTTTCTGGCTGATGTCAAAAAAATCAAATCTGAAAAGTCAGAATCAGATGATTTATTTAATCTCTTTGTACAATAACTTCAGTAGATTTAATGAAGCCGCGCAAAATTCTACTTTCATACTATAAATATTTTTAGAGCTAAAGACCCTCAAGGTGCATGAGGGGTGGACGGGAATTTTGCGCTTTTAAATTATTTTCCCTGCATATTTGAGCCCTTTTAACTTTATTAGTACAAGAGATAGATAAAAAAAACACTTTAGCTGTTAAACACTGCAACTAAATCATATTTACATTCACTCCAGGTGTCCCGATATAAGAGTTTGTCAACTTTTAAGCATCAATATCATGAGATAAGTCATCGTTTCATGGCTAGAAGATGAGCCTGCCAGTAAAATGTGGGTAAAAATCTTTCATCTGCTGTAACTTGTTTTGACTAAACAATTTAATGTTTATTCAAAATGCGCTTCTTTTTTTTCCTCTCGTTATCAGAAAACACTTCCAAGTTACTCAGGCTCATTTCCACGACTCCATCTCAGACGTTGAACTTGTGCAGTTTTCCTGCTGAAACTATAATACATCCCTATCCATATAATACATTTTAGATTGTTTTTCTTTAGATTCTGACCCCCGGAATGGACGTAAAATCGATTTAGTTTCAGTTTTAAGCAGAACTCAAACGTGTTTTTGATCGCTGAGCATTTCATGTGTCTGTAATCTTTAATTATGAAGTTACAGGTGCTCAGAAATTCTGGAAAAATAACTAAAAAGTGCAAAATATCTGCTGACCTATAAGTGGTTCAAAGGGCCTGTAATTAAAAAAATATACATGATGTGAAACTTTGCACGGCTTCATTAAATACGTTAAAGTTAATGTGCAATAAATAAATAAATAAATAAATAAAGCAGCTGATTCAGATTTTTCGTACAGCGTGTTTCTATACGCTGGAGATAAATTGTGCTGAACCAAAACCAGATTTCGGTTTTGGATTGTGACACCTGAGCCTGATGTTGAACTGATTTACGAGCAGTTTTTAACTCGCATCTCTGAAAGTTTCACATCTCTAAAACGGCTCAAAACACTTTCAGTTTCAATCAATGAGCTTAAGCGCTCATAACTCTAAAAGTACACATGGTGTGAAGGTAATCTTTTGAAAGGCTGCTTAAAACATCACAAAGCTTTTGTACAAATAATTAAATCAATCATCAGGTTTTTCACGACTCAGCTCTTTTACATACGGCGCATTTTGGTGTTTGTGTCGCCGATCCCGTTCCAGAACGTAGACACCCGGTAAGAAAACACGAGCAGCTCCTTATCTGGCCGCCGCTAGCTCCCGTGCTCGTGGAACACCTGTATCCCGTTCCCTGACACTTTCTGAGGATGTCTGTTGACAAGCCGAGGGTCAGAGCTGTGACAGGCTGCGAGCTGCGCCTCAGATAACCTAGGCCTCCGCCGGCTTATCTGCGGCGCTCGTGTCGCTATCTGAATACAGAGGACTGGAAAGGGGAAGGGGGAGAAATGGGAAGCTGACAATCTAGGACGGGGGTTTCGTTTTATATTGATTGCTCTCTGCGAAAACTTCCTTTGTTTGACGTGCGGAGGGG
Source organism: Stegastes partitus (assembly GCF_000690725.1). Taxonomy (NCBI): domain Eukaryota; kingdom Metazoa; phylum Chordata; class Actinopteri; family Pomacentridae; genus Stegastes; species Stegastes partitus. The sequence goes on from NW_007578463.1 coordinate 70,126, forward strand.
AGGCCGAGGCGAGGAGGCCTGAAAGCGAGCGCCGGGTTCCTATTACTTGTGTGACAGTGACATCGGTGGCCAAAGATAACAGCTGTCCGACTCCCGGGGGGAAGTGTTTGAGGCCCGGCGATAAGTTTGATGCAGGGGGAAAAATGTGCAGCCGTGTGGGAGGATGTTCTGATCGGAGCTGTTGCAAGTCTGGTGAAAGCGAGAAGATGATGGGATGGGAGGAGGGGGAAACAAAAAAAGAAAAGAAAGGGGAGTTGTGCCTGAGTCATACTGTAAATCATTGGGTTACACCAAGAGCTCGAAACGATCCGATGAGGTGGCGGTATCTGTGTTTACTGGGAGAAATAAGGGTCAGCGTGTAATGCTAAACACATGCATCCTGTCCTGAGGATCAGAGGCAGGGGCTGAAATAAACCTCAACGTGCAGATCAATTTGGTTTTATTAAATCTGATGGAATCTATATAAAAATTAAAAATAAATGGATAAGGAAGCGTCGAAGTGTCCTAAACCTGCAATCTCTCTAACAGCCAGCAGGAGGCAACTCACCTGCTTCCAAAAAGACGCCTGATTATACAGAATTTATGAGGAAAAAAAACTTGATTTTTTTCTGATTGAATCTGTATAAAACAACAACAACAACAACAAAAAATAAATGGAAAAGGAATAGATAGCTTATTAGCATCCTAAACCTGCATTACCTCTAACAGCCAGCAGGAGGCGACTGGTCTGGTTGCAAAAAACCCCAAATTCTCACTTGATGTTTAACTTCAATAAACATTTTCCTAAAGAGTTTATGGTCTCAGCTGCTACTTTGGCTCACTTTAGAGCTCATAATGCTATGCTATGAGTTGGCGGCATCTGTGTGTACTGGGGTTAGCGTGTAATGCTAAACACATGCATCCTGTTGTGTCAGAGAGTATCAGTCAGGGCCTAGAATAAACCTCAGTGTGCAGACCAATTTAGTTTTATACAATCTGATTGAATCTCTTTAAAAAATAAATAGAAAAGGAAGCTAAGAAGTGTCCTACGCATGCAATCCTTCTAACAGCCAGCAGGAGGCGACTCCCCTCGCTGCAAAAAGACGCCTTATTATATAGAATATATGAGAAAAAAACTTGATTTTTAACTTCAGTAGGCGTTTTCCTAAAGAGTTTATGATCACAGTTGCTACTTTAGCTCACTTTAGAGCTCAAAGCGATGCGATGAGTTGGCGGCAAACGTGTTTGCTGGGATAAATAAGGGTTAGCGTGTAATGCTAAACATATGCATGAGTCATTGGCTGAAATAAACCTGTGTGCAGACCAATTCAGTTTCAGAAAATCTGATTGAATCTGTATAAAACAACAACAACAACAACAACAACAAAAAATAAATGGAAAAGGAATAGATAGCTTATTAGCATCCTAAACCTGCATTCCCTCTAACAGCCAGCAGGAGGCGACTGGTCTGGTTGCAAAAAAAAACAAATTCTCACTTGATTTTTAACTTTCATAAACATTTTTCTTAAGAGTTTATGGTCTCAGCTGCTACTTGAACTCACTTTAGAGTTCAAAATGATTCGATGAGTTGGCGACATCTGTGTTTCCTGGGATAAATAAGGGTGTAATGCTAAACATATGCATCCTGTATGTCAGAGAGGATCAGAGTCAGTGGCTGTAATAAAACCTCAGTGTGTCGAGCCACAGACCAATTAGGTTGAATAAAATCTGATTGAATCTCGACGAAGGAGGACAGTTGGCGAAGGAAGAGGTAGCTGATATGATGAATGCTAACATTCTGGGCACTGACTGTATGTAAAAGATCGACATGGCCTCTGGGTCGGAAAAGTGAAGTCAAACTTAAGTGCCTTCTTTCTAACAGCCAGCAGGGGGCGACTCAAAAAACAAAGTCAGACTGTATAGACATCTATGAGAAAACAATCCAACCTCTCATTTGATTTGTTCCCCCAGGGAAACATTTTTCTAATCAGTTTATGGTCTCAGTTGCTTCTTTAGCTTTAGCTTGTTGCGTCCGGTTCCCAAAAACCAAGATGGCAACCGCCAAATTGGCTGTGCTGACTGGGATAAATAATGGTAAACATACGCATCCTGTTATGTCGGATGGTATCAGAGTCAGCGGCTGAAATAAAACCTCTGTGTGTAGAGCCACAGACCAGTTTAGTTTCATAAAATCTGATTGACTCTCATTTAAAAAGGACAACTAGCAAAGGAAGAGGTAACTGATATAATGGGTCCTAGCATGAAGCTAACGTACGAATGCCTTAAACCTGCATTGCTTTTAATGTCCAGCAGGGGGCGACTCCTCTGGTTGCAGAAAAAAACCCGATTGTGTAGAAATCTATGAGAAAATATCTCCACTTCTTTTTAGATCTGCTACTATAGTAAACATTTTCCAAACAAGATTATAGCCTCACGTTAGCATTAGCTCGCCATGTTTGGTTTCAAAAAACAAGTTCAAAATTCAAATTCAAAAAAGCAATGGGTGACACAACAGTGGCTCCATTCGTCTTTTATGTACAGTTTATGGTTGTGGCACTAGCAAAAACAAATCTTGGTTAGTTATATAATTAGCAGATTTTATTTAAGCTAAGGAGCGTGCGCTGAAGTTAGCTTAACTTTTAGTTGGAAAAAGACGAACTGGAACTATATTTTTTCTGAAAGTGTGACATTTTCTCAGCGGGGTTATCGAGCTTTTTAGAAGTCATTGCCTACCATTAATTAGTGCCAGTTAGCGTTAGCATTCATCCGTAAAGGTTACAAGTAGGCGTCTGTTGCTTCTTGTGTGCGCTTTTACACTTGAAGCTTTGAAGACTTATCGGAAATACAAATAGTTTATATCTTTACTTAAACTTTGACTGGGTTTTTTTTTTGTGTTGACATTTGGCGAACAATTTTCATTCACGCTGCAACTTTCTGGTGCAAAACTAAAAACGATTTAATATTGTCCTTTTTAAAATTAGCTTTAGCATGTAGCGATGGTGGTTGCTACTGGTGTAAAGTTAGAGATTTGGTTGTGTTGTTATGTAGGAAGTTGTCTTCCAGCATCGTACATGACAGAATTTAAATATATTTCCATCTATAGTTCTTCATTTATTCACCAGAGCCGTGAAGAATGTCCGTCCGGCTATAAACCTGTGTTCTGCTCAACGTTCGGAGCCGTCGGTCGGGTTTCTCGGCTCGTCCCTTTTCTTTCTGAGCTGCCTGTAAACGCTGGTTGGTCACCAGTGCAGATGTTTCGCGCTGCTGTTCCCACGGCAGTGAAAGAAACGTTTGAGAGTGCGAGGGCGGGAGAATAAAAGCCGATAGTGTCGGCCCTGTTTCCTCGGCTCGTCCTTGTCCTTTCTATACACAAACCAACAACGTGTCCGTCCTCTGATGTGCTGTCTGCAGTTCAGAGAGCAAAGAGCAGAACAGATCAAATAAAAACCGGCTTTCTCCTCTCGCCTGCCTGTTTTTTTTCTGTGCCTGTGATTCACTCGGTATTCTTCCCCTTAACCTATCATCTTCTAATCTTTTATTCTAACCTCCTCTGCCTTTCTGTCTCCTTCTTCATCTTTTTTCTTTTTTTTCTTTATCTCCGCTGCCGTTCCCGTAATCACTCCCTCCTTTTGGCTTTTATCTCCACTTCCTCAATATCCTTTTTACTGCCTCTGCCTCCTTCCTTCCCCTCACCCCTCCCTCCCCTCCTTCCTGCCTTCCCCTCTTTTTTCCTTCCTCCTCCTCCCCCACCACCAACCCCCACCAGCCACCCCCATCCTTCTGCTTTTTCTTAACTGATCTCATCTTTCTTTTCTGTTTTCACCTCCATTTTGTTGCCTCTTCACCAAACCCTGATCTTCTTCTTCCTCCTCCTGCAGGCCTGCAGCCGGTGTTCTGGAGTCGGGAGGACGTGGCCCAGTGGCTGCGGTGGGCTGAGAAGGAGTTTGCCCTGCGGCCCATCACCAGCGGCTCTTTCCAGATGAACGGCAAAGCCCTGCTGCTGCTCACCAAGGAGGACTTCCGCTACCGATCCCCCCACTCGGGTACTTCACACACACAGATCCCGGCTTAGAGGTTCAGGCTCGTAAAACTGGAGACGCTTAACGAATGAGTCACGTCAATTAATGGCAGGAGATGCTCCCGCAGTCCGACTGGAGCTGCACACAAACGCATATTTACCTCACTGTGGAGTAAAAAAAGAAAGAAAACGTGGCAGCAAGATGTCCAGAAACAAACACAATAAAAACGGTGGAATGGTGTAATGTTAAAAAGTTGTTAAAACTGTTAAATTAGCAACAATCATCTGTAAAATTTGATTTTTTTTTGCTGATTTAAATACAGTAAAACTGTAAATAATGCCAGAAAAAAATGTTTAAAAAATGGTAAAATACTGTAACAGCAAATATCTGTAAAATAATGCTATTATTAGTTAATTTAAACACCATAAAACAATCTCATTTTATAGTTACACAGTGTTAACAACAAGTTATTCTTTGTGAAAATACAGAGTTTTGAT
>NW_007578463.1:75495-81221 GCF_000690725.1 Stegastes partitus
GACGGATGAAACGGTTCAACGCCACCGCATTTATTAACTAAACCAGACCAGTATTAAGGTGGAAACGGCTGCAAGTGCGTCTTTAAAAACCAGCGTGTTTACCAAAATTACAGCCTTTTTTTCAGAGGATCAATACCGTCAGCTGGAGGAGGAGGAGGAGGATGGAGAGTGACAGCGGAGGGAGGCAGCTGTTACAGGGCTGCAGGGGGAGGAAGTACAAGACGGTTGATCAGGAAGCACAAAGCGACCTCAACCGTCGCCCCGGCAACGCCAGTGGCCAGGCGCCCGAAAATAAAACTAAAAAAAAAAAAAAGTGAACTGTTTTTCCTCTTCGGCGATTTTCTGTTTGAGAAACGAAAAACAGGATTTGACGACTGAGTGTAGCAACCTGGAAATTTTACGTCTTGCAGTCGAGCACCGCAGGATGAAGTCAGAGGCGAGCGGCGAGATTCAGGATGACGGTCGCACGGAGGGGAAATGAAAACGCGATAACCAGGTGTTGACAGACGGACTTCTCACTGCCTCCGAGCGTTGGTTCATTTCCCACGATGGCGATGCGACGAAACCAGATTCAATATAAGAAATAAACATTTTTTAACAAGTTTAAACAGATTTTTTTTTTACTTAATTTTTCAGATTTTTCCTGTTTTGTTAAATTGCCCCCCAAAAAATTTCTGGTGAAATCAAATATAAAATAAATATTTTATTTATATTTGGAGTGGAATCAAACCGGCCAAAGCTGCACCTGTATTTAAAAAAATGTTTGTTTCCTTGTTTTACAGCAGCGTGACCAAAACTTAAAATACGACTAATTGAGTAAAACTAAAAAAAAGGCGAATTTCACATTTAACCGGGATGAAACGAACATTTTCTGCATCGACATCACAGTTAATCACAAACGACTCGTCAACAAAGTTAACGTCTTGTAAATAAAGTTGGAAAAAAAACTCTAAAATCTGAATAAATTAGATTTTTAAAGACTGATTTCTCTTTTAAATCAGTCATGAAAACAAAAAAATGCACAATTTTTGTTTTTCGTATCAAGCAGAGAAGCAAGAAGTTGTTTTAATGTCCCTTTTTTCCTCCTTTTTACCTCCAAATATTGACTTTTTTCAGCTTTTACTGATGATTAATCGAAGCAGTGAAGCTCTCTCCACCTCAGTTTATGCTTCTTTTTTTTCTTTTTTTTGTAAATGACACGTCACGTTGTCAGGAATAAACTGCAGCTACGGCCCGATGCGATCCAGCTGACAGATGTTTCCACGATGCAAAATATTCACATCCTGTCGAGAAGAACTGAGAAAAAAATCTGGAAAATTTGACTCATGATGGCTGGTTTTGTTTGTTGCTTCTGGATTCCTTTTTTTGCTGTTTCGCGTATCAGCAGGTTCGGGTCGCTTTCATCTCCGAGTTCAAACGACGAAACTCGGATCAAACGCGTTTCGGTTTCGGTTTTTGTTTGAGTCGCGCTATCGGTGACATCAGGCAGTTCTAGTTCCCATCAGTCTGGGCTGTGCGACATATTTTCCTCGGTGGAAGCTCTGAGAAAACAACAACATGTTTGCTTTCCTGGAACACCATCATCATCATCGCATCACAGCCGCCTGCCTGGACTTAAATTTCCCGATTCCCGCCTGTGTTGCCCTGTGAGCAGATACGAGGCGAATCGGGAAGTCCAGAGCAGGAATCTTCCCCCCGGTCAACGCCACGCGACCCAAAAGTGAGAACTGAAAGGGGCGTGTGTGTGTTTGTTTGTGTGCATCACTTCCTCCGTGAGAATCGTTTCCCTGTTACAGTAAGTCTCTAACAAAGAGCCTCTGAGATGAGCGCCTTCAGAGATCACACGAGCTGTAACCTGCGGTGATTCGTTAACCGTGGAAGCGTTCTGAGCCGTTGGAGGCGAAACGTAAATCATTGATTGAACTTCCTGTTCGGGCTCCGGCCCCAGAACTCCACGATCACGTCGAGCGGCGCCACGTTCGCTTGTGTCAACAGGTGCTGAACTGCCTGATGTGCTGCGACGGGATTCAGATTTTTTTTTTTCTTGCTTTTTAAATTCAATCTTTACGCTTCAAGCCAATTTATTACTTGAAACTTTTCATCAGTGGAACAAGCGGACGATATTTCTGTTAGGAATCAATTTAAAAACACACACGAACCCTTAAAACTCCTTTTATAAAAACTGCCAAAACACCTTTTGTCAGAAAAACAGAGAATCGTAGAGTTTTAAGTTTTTCTGGCGGTCCTTGAACTACTCATCTGTGTCATGGCTTAACAAAATGTGGGTTCAAAATTGTACTATTTCGTCTTAGTTAAAAATTATTTGAAAATCAAGCGTTGGCTCAAATAAGACGCGGTAAAAAACAAAAAATTCAGCACTTTTTAGCACAACAGTGAAGCTTTAAGCGACTCAACTGCGATCGACAGTCTAGCAGCAAAAATTCAGGGAGTTTTTGGCTGAAATGAAAGTAAAAACGTACCATATGAAGTATCTATAGTAGGTAGAGTCGCCGTCTTTTCTACTGGTAACACCTGAGGGCACAAAATTAAATGAACTTGATTAATAAAATAAATGCAGCTTGGCTCTAAAGCAGAATTCAGAGAAGCAAGTTGTTGGAGGAAACACTCAAGTGAAAAGCACCTGGTTTGTAGAGGCTGTAAAAATGCAAGCAGTTAAATACCTACAGTGTGTAGAGTTTCCATTTTTTGGGTGCTATGGTGCACAAAAGACACATTCGGCAGTTTTTAAAAGGCCGGTTTTCTTTTTTTTTTTTTAAATGCCAAAACACCATTTATCAGAAAAACAGAGAATCATAGAGTTTTAAGCTTTCCGACAGTCCTTGAACTACTCATCTGTGATATTTCATCAAAATCGCTTCGTCTTATTTAAAAATAGTTTAAAAATTAAGTGTTTGCTGAAATGAGACGCCGCAAAAAACAAAAAAATCTGCACTTTGTAGCACAACCGTGAAGCTTGAAGCGACTCAGCTGTGATCGACGGTCTAGCAGCAAAAATTCAGGGAGTTTTTGGCTGAACTGACAAAGTAAAAACGCACAAGATAAACTTTACCGTTAACACCTGTGGGCACAAAATTAAACGTACTGGATCAATAAAATAAATACAGAAGACAGTTGTTGGAGGAAATATCCAGCATGTCTGGTCGTGTGAGAAACACCGAGTTTGTAGAAATGCAAGCAGTGACATATCTATAGTTTGTAGAGTTTCCATTTTTTCTGTGTGATAGTGCCCAAAAGACACATTTGGGTTTCATCTCCTTCTAGTCGTGCTTGTTCTGTTTCCACAGAGGTTCATACTGCAGTGACAAATGAGCCCACAGTGAGTAATAACGCACCAGAAGTTCAGCGGGTTAAAGTTTATTCACTTTAAGGCGTCGTGCTGCTCTGTTGGAGGTAAAATCCGTTTTTCTCCACGAGGACGTCACCTGCACTCGTCGACGTTACCTATTTACCACCTAGGAAGGGTTTTCCTCAGAACAAACGAGTCCTGATTTGTCGCCCTGGCAGAGTTTCTGTCCTCTCAGGGATTCTTCCACTATTGCTCAAGTCGTCGGCTGCCTGGAAAGCCAAGGGGAAGAAGAAGAGGAACCCGACTCTGTGGATGACGTCCATGCTAATGTCTCATTTTTTTTGTGCAGGCGCTCGCTGCAGCCCGTGTGTTAACCTCTGACCTTTGCATCTGTGCAGGGGACGTCCTGTATGAGCTGCTGCAGCACATCCTGAAGCAGAGGAAGTCCCACGTGTTTTACCCGTCGGCCTACTTCCCTGGGAACTCCTTCCACTCGCTGCACGAGCACGCCGTGCCGCATGTGAAGCTCGAAGGTCAGTACAGCCGACAGCGCCTTCCTCTGTCATGCATGTTCAGCCCAGGAGCTAAATTTCCTCTCACCTGACCTCTATCTCAGTAATGAGCAGACTTTTCTTGAATTTATTGCACAAATTCCACCCAAAAATTCTACAACGGATTCCTCTTTTGGCACCGTTCACTGTTTCAGACGTATAAAGCAGCCAGAAATATAAAATAAAAAGAAAGTTTTGAGCATCTCAGAGTGATAAATGTGACGCTATTGGACATAAATAAAGGTCCAGCTACAATTATTACATATTTACAGTAGCTATAAGTAGTTTAAGAGGTACAATATCTTTAAAAAAAATACCCAAATTACACAACTTATTAGAGCCAGAAACTGTAAAAACAGAAAGAAAAATAACCAAATCTGAGCTTCAAATCGTGATATTTGTTCAGAATCACTCTGTTCTACAAATGAACTGACTGCATGAAGACATATGTCGTGGAAAAAAACTAAACTAAACACGAAAAACTGCGCAAAAAGTCACAGAAGACAAAATGTGAGGGACTTCTTGACTGAACTGCACAGAAAGCAGACACTAGGCAAGTAAGGAAACTAACTAGAGAGACTTATAATAAAAACATACTGCAAAAAAAATAAATGCAACTTGCTTAAGAATTTGTGTACGGAGGAGGAAGTTGTCAGTAAGTTGCTGGACGATACAGTCAGCACGGTGAAACGTCTTTGTAGAAGCTTGACAGACACATAATTTGCCAGGTTTGAGGATGTAAAACACATAAGAGGTAAAATATCTTTTGTATGTAGAGACACGATTTTTCATTTTCCAGGTTGTTCTGTTTCCATAGAGGTTCAGGACTTTGTACTGCAGTGAAAAATGAGCCCACAGTGAGTAAAAATGTGACTTTAAATGCAAAAAATGACCAGAAACTGGGTTAAACCAGCGATCCCCAACCACCGGGTCGTGGACCGGTACCGGGCCGCACAGAAAGAAAAAAAAAAACCAACATTTTATTGGTTTATTTTGTATGTCCAGCGGAGTCTTCAGGGTGTTTTATTTTGAAACATGACTAGCTCGGCTTCCCGTCGCGTCCGTCTGCGCTTGTTTCTCACGCTTGTGTGTCAGTTTTTATCCGTTAAACGAAGCCGTCAGTGAAACTGCTGCCAAAATTAATAAAAAAACAAACATCTCAGCTTCTCTGGAAAGTCGGAGAGACGCGACGCTGAGACGGGAGGAAAAGTAAACGCATATTTCATTTGTTTGTGAAACTTTTTAACAGAAAAACAATTATTTTTTATTACGATGTTCTTGCTTAAAACCGGTCCGTGGTGTATAAAAAACTGAAGACCGCCGGTTAATCTGCTTCAAACTGAGCAGACATTTTTACACTAATGTCAATTTTCTTGCTGTTTAAAATGACGACGCTGAGTTTTTATTCTAATAGAACACAAAAACACTGTACAAGCTTTATATAGTCGGGCTAATTTAATCCTATTACAGCAGCCGACTATATAACTGTAATTTAATGAGGTAGAAAGTAAAGCATACGCATGAATCAAAGGATCTTCTTGCAGTTTCTGGGTGGGTTTTTTTTTAACCTGTTGACTCATCGTTGGCGCCGTTTTCACTACAACATAAAGTCCTGAACTTCTGTGGAAACAGAACAACATATTTCTAAGTGCTCACAGGCATTACCTTCACGGGGTGGGAAAAAAAATAAAAAAAGAAGGTGGGTCCACATATTCTAGATATTTTCCCACCTACATTTTTCATTTGTTTTCATACCCGTCTCCTGTCTGTTCTGAGGGAACACTGCCTGCAGTTCAGGCGAAAAGTCCCTGAAAGTTTTTCGTAGTTGAATCACTAACGGCTGAGATGGGTAGCACAAGGTGATTTTA
>NW_007578463.1:82231-123863 GCF_000690725.1 Stegastes partitus
AACAAAAAAATGCACAATTTTTGTTTTTCGTATCAAGCAGAGAAGCAAGAAGTTGTTTTAATGTCCCTTTTTTCCTCCTTTTTACCTCCAAATATTGACTTTTTTCAGCTTTTACTGATGATTAATCGAAGCAGTGAAGCTCTCTCCACCTCAGTTTATGCTTCTTTTTTTTCTTTTTTTTGTAAATGACACGTCACGTTGTCAGGAATAAACTGCAGCTACGGCCCGATGCGATCCAGCTGACAGATGTTTCCACGATGCAAAATATTCACATCCTGTCGAGAAGAACTGAGAAAAAAATCTGGAAAATTTGACTCATGATGGCTGGTTTTGTTTGTTGCTTCTGGATTCCTTTTTTTGCTGTTTCGCGTATCAGCAGGTTCGGGTCGCTTTCATCTCCGAGTTCAAACGACGAAACTCGGATCAAACGCGTTTCGGTTTCGGTTTTTGTTTGAGTCGCGCTATCGGTGACATCAGGCAGTTCTAGTTCCCATCAGTCTGGGCTGTGCGACATATTTTCCTCGGTGGAAGCTCTGAGAAAACAACAACATGTTTGCTTTCCTGGAACACCATCATCATCATCGCATCACAGCCGCCTGCCTGGACTTAAATTTCCCGATTCCCGCCTGTGTTGCCCTGTGAGCAGATACGAGGCGAATCGGGAAGTCCAGAGCAGGAATCTTCCCCCCGGTCAACGCCACGCGACCCAAAAGTGAGAACTGAAAGGGGCGTGTGTGTGTTTGTTTGTGTGCATCACTTCCTCCGTGAGAATCGTTTCCCTGTTACAGTAAGTCTCTAACAAAGAGCCTCTGAGATGAGCGCCTTCAGAGATCACACGAGCTGTAACCTGCGGTGATTCGTTAACCGTGGAAGCGTTCTGAGCCGTTGGAGGCGAAACGTAAATCATTGATTGAACTTCCTGTTCGGGCTCCGGCCCCAGAACTCCACGATCACGTCGAGCGGCGCCACGTTCGCTTGTGTCAACAGGTGCTGAACTGCCTGATGTGCTGCGACGGGATTCAGATTTTTTTTTTTCTTGCTTTTTAAATTCAATCTTTACGCTTCAAGCCAATTTATTACTTGAAACTTTTCATCAGTGGAACAAGCGGACGATATTTCTGTTAGGAATCAATTTAAAAACACACACGAACCCTTAAAACTCCTTTTATAAAAACTGCCAAAACACCTTTTGTCAGAAAAACAGAGAATCGTAGAGTTTTAAGTTTTTCTGGCGGTCCTTGAACTACTCATCTGTGTCATGGCTTAACAAAATGTGGGTTCAAAATTGTACTATTTCGTCTTAGTTAAAAATTATTTGAAAATCAAGCGTTGGCTCAAATAAGACGCGGTAAAAAACAAAAAATTCAGCACTTTTTAGCACAACAGTGAAGCTTTAAGCGACTCAACTGCGATCGACAGTCTAGCAGCAAAAATTCAGGGAGTTTTTGGCTGAAATGAAAGTAAAAACGTACCATATGAAGTATCTATAGTAGGTAGAGTCGCCGTCTTTTCTACTGGTAACACCTGAGGGCACAAAATTAAATGAACTTGATTAATAAAATAAATGCAGCTTGGCTCTAAAGCAGAATTCAGAGAAGCAAGTTGTTGGAGGAAACACTCAAGTGAAAAGCACCTGGTTTGTAGAGGCTGTAAAAATGCAAGCAGTTAAATACCTACAGTGTGTAGAGTTTCCATTTTTTGGGTGCTATGGTGCACAAAAGACACATTCGGCAGTTTTTAAAAGGCCGGTTTTCTTTTTTTTTTTTTAAATGCCAAAACACCATTTATCAGAAAAACAGAGAATCATAGAGTTTTAAGCTTTCCGACAGTCCTTGAACTACTCATCTGTGATATTTCATCAAAATCGCTTCGTCTTATTTAAAAATAGTTTAAAAATTAAGTGTTTGCTGAAATGAGACGCCGCAAAAAACAAAAAAATCTGCACTTTGTAGCACAACCGTGAAGCTTGAAGCGACTCAGCTGTGATCGACGGTCTAGCAGCAAAAATTCAGGGAGTTTTTGGCTGAACTGACAAAGTAAAAACGCACAAGATAAACTTTACCGTTAACACCTGTGGGCACAAAATTAAACGTACTGGATCAATAAAATAAATACAGAAGACAGTTGTTGGAGGAAATATCCAGCATGTCTGGTCGTGTGAGAAACACCGAGTTTGTAGAAATGCAAGCAGTGACATATCTATAGTTTGTAGAGTTTCCATTTTTTCTGTGTGATAGTGCCCAAAAGACACATTTGGGTTTCATCTCCTTCTAGTCGTGCTTGTTCTGTTTCCACAGAGGTTCATACTGCAGTGACAAATGAGCCCACAGTGAGTAATAACGCACCAGAAGTTCAGCGGGTTAAAGTTTATTCACTTTAAGGCGTCGTGCTGCTCTGTTGGAGGTAAAATCCGTTTTTCTCCACGAGGACGTCACCTGCACTCGTCGACGTTACCTATTTACCACCTAGGAAGGGTTTTCCTCAGAACAAACGAGTCCTGATTTGTCGCCCTGGCAGAGTTTCTGTCCTCTCAGGGATTCTTCCACTATTGCTCAAGTCGTCGGCTGCCTGGAAAGCCAAGGGGAAGAAGAAGAGGAACCCGACTCTGTGGATGACGTCCATGCTAATGTCTCATTTTTTTTGTGCAGGCGCTCGCTGCAGCCCGTGTGTTAACCTCTGACCTTTGCATCTGTGCAGGGGACGTCCTGTATGAGCTGCTGCAGCACATCCTGAAGCAGAGGAAGTCCCACGTGTTTTACCCGTCGGCCTACTTCCCTGGGAACTCCTTCCACTCGCTGCACGAGCACGCCGTGCCGCATGTGAAGCTCGAAGGTCAGTACAGCCGACAGCGCCTTCCTCTGTCATGCATGTTCAGCCCAGGAGCTAAATTTCCTCTCACCTGACCTCTATCTCAGTAATGAGCAGACTTTTCTTGAATTTATTGCACAAATTCCACCCAAAAATTCTACAACGGATTCCTCTTTTGGCACCGTTCACTGTTTCAGACGTATAAAGCAGCCAGAAATATAAAATAAAAAGAAAGTTTTGAGCATCTCAGAGTGATAAATGTGACGCTATTGGACATAAATACAGGTCCACCTACAATTAACACATACTTACAGTAGCTATAAGGAGTTTAAGAGGTACAATGTCTTTTAAAAAAATACCCAAATTACACAACTTATTAGAGCCAGAAACTGTAAAAACAGAAAGAAAAATAACCAAATCTGAGCTTCAAATCGTGATATTTGTTCAGAATCACTCTGTTCTACAAATGAACTGACTGCATGAAGACATATGTCGTGGAAAAAAACTAAACTAAACACGAAAAACTGCGCAAAAAGTCACAGAAGACAAAATGTGAGGGACTTCTTGACTGAACTGCACAGAAAGCAGACACTAGGCAAGTAAGGAAACTAACTAGAGAGACTTATAATAAAAACATACTGCAAAAAAAATAAATGCAACTTGCTTAAGAATTTGTGTACGGAGGAGGAAGTTGTCAGTAAGTTGCTGGACGATACAGTCAGCACGGTGAAACGTCTTTGTAGAAGCTTGACAGACACATAATTTGCCAGGTTTGAGGATGTAAAACACATAAGAGGTAAAATACCTTTGCTATGTAGAGACACGATTTTTCATTTTCCAGGTTGTTCTGTTTCCACTGAGGTTCAGGACTTTGTACTGCAGTGAAAAATGAGCCCACAGTGAGTAAAAATGTGACTTTAAATGCAAAAAATGACCAGAAACTGGGTTAAACCAGCGATCCCCAACCACCGGGTCGTGGACCGGTACCGGGCCGCACAGAAAGAAAAAAAAAAACCAACATTTTATTGGTTTATTTTGTATGTCCAGCGGAGTCTTCAGGGTGTTTTATTTTGAAACATGACTAGCTCGGCTTCCCGTCGCGTCCGTCTGCGCTTGTTTCTCACGCTTGTGTGTCAGTTTTTATCCGTTAAACGAAGCCGTCAGTGAAACTGCTGCCAAAATTAATAAAACAACAAACATCTCAGCTTCTCTGGAAAGTCGGAGAGACGCGACGCTGAGACGGGAGGAAAAGTAAACGCATATTTAATTTGTTTGTGAAGCTTTTTAATAGAAAAACAATAAATTTTTGTTACGATGTTCTTGCTTAAAACCGGTCCGTGGTGTATAAAAAACTGAAGACCGCCGGTTAATCTGCTTCAAACTGAGCAGACATTTTTACACTAATGTCAATTTTCTTGCTGTTTAAAATGACGACGCTGAGTTTTTATTCTAATAGAACACAAAAACACTGTACAAGCTTTATATAGTCGGGCTAATTTAATCCTATTACAGCAGCCGACTATATAACTGTAATTTAATGAGGTAGAAAGTAAAGCATACGCATGAATCAAAGGATCTTCTTGCAGTTTCTGGGTGGGTTTTTTTTTAACCTGTTGACTCATCGTTGGCGCCGTTTTCACTACAACATAAAGTCCTGAACTTCTGTGGAAACAGAACAACATATTTCTAAGTGCTCACAGGCATTACCTTCACGGGGTGGGAAAAAAAATAAAAAAAGAAGGTGGGTCCACATATTCTAGATATTTTCCCACCTACATTTTTCATTTGTTTTCATACCCGTCTCCTGTCTGGTCTGAGGGAACACTGCCTGCAGTTCAGGCGAAAAGTCCCTGAAAGTTTTTCGTAGTTGAATCACTAACGGCTGAGATGGGTAGCACAAGGTGATTTTAATTAAATGTCATAATTTTAAGATTAGATTTAGTTCATTTTCCCAACGAAATAACGTCACAGTTTGGTATTTTGTAGACATAAAGCTGGAAATCTGATGATTCTTTCAGTTTTTACAGTTTCCTCTTAGAATAAATGATGTAATTTTGGAATTTCATGGTGTTCAGAGGGTTAAAATAATGTAGGTGAGCTTTAAATTTAAACAAAACTCCTTCAAATGTCCACTGGAATTGTCATTTTTGTCCAAACAAGAGTCAATAAAACATTTCAGACAGTAGATTTTAAGGGTTATGAGATAACGTTCAGTAATCAGGTGCCAAACAGAGCAGCTGACTGTCGGTTTCTTCTCAGACGTGTTTACTTTTGTTTGATGTGATCAAGGAAGTAATGATAAAGTCCAGTGAAATACCCGACACTGTTTTCTGGCTCTGATCTGAGGAAATGTGACACAGCAGCAATCGGACGGGACGGAGCGGTGGCTTTACACATCTGACGGTAAAAACCTGCTCCACAAGGAAACGCTGTGCCTCATTCAAACATCACGACACGAGCCGCACGCAAAGCAACCGATAACTACCGCCGCCGACTTCCTTGTTTTGAGCTCCACGCTGGAGATGTTCTTCCTGGTTGCTTTGAAATGAAGGAATCGGGGTCAGATTCGGGCTACGAGCCTTTTACCAAAACTCATCAGAAGTGTCACGTTGGGCGTAGCGGCAGGGCGGCGGTGACATCTAGTGGTTTTGTCGTGAGAAGACGGCGAACCCAGAAGTTCAGTTTCAGCTTCCCAGCACGAGGAGAGAAAAGTTCCCCCGGTGCTGATGCTTGTAGTTTCTGTTCAGGCTGCTGTAGACAAGCTTGAATGGGTGGACAAAATAATCAGAACAGTCTAGGTTTCAATGCAAGCCGATACAATTAGAAATCTTTTGAGCCCCGTTCGAGACGCTGCTTCAGTTTTTTCGTCATTGCTGAGAACAGATTTTGTCCGAGTGTCGCTTTATTTGTTCTTTATGTGGTTCTCTGCTCTGCCACCTACTAATCCAGTGTTTGTTTTTTGCTGTTGGCGCACCTCCACGGCAAACACTGGAAACGGTAAACACCAACTAACACCACCAGAAACCTTGTGTCAGGCGGTTGAGGGAATTTCGCATCATTATTTACACTTACTTAACCTTTCAGCTATTTTTTTAACATTAAGAAGCGATTGGTGAGTCTACAAAATACAATAAAATAAGTAAAAAGTCTTTCAGTTTTATTTTATATAAAACTGTAACCGGTTTCTGGGGGTTTTCAGTTGCTCCTGTCACATTTTTACTCACTGTGGGCTCATTTTTAACTGCAGTATGAAGTCTCTATTTGTCTTATGTGCAGTATGACAAAGTTAAAATCCTATAAGTAATAATAGTAACAATAAAAAGCTGAATTTGATATAACTTACTTACAGGTTTGGGAGTTTAAAGTGTTAAAATAATGTAGTTTGGCTCTGAAGTAGGATTTCTGAGTTCGAATAATCAGTTAAATGAAACACATTTTGAGTAAAACTAAATAATTCCCGTAAAATATTACAATTTTAGGGTTTGATTTGGATTCCCAACCAAACAGCAGCCTGCAGATGATTAGTTCAAGCGCCATCCACAAGTAGAAAGTACGATCTCAGTTTTTACAGGTTCTGGCTCTGATATATGGTGTTATTTTTGGTGATTTTGTAAAGACAACGTGTCCTGGTAGATCAGGGATCTCCAACTCCGGTCCTCGTGAGCTACTGAGCTGCAGGTTTTAGACGTTTCCGTACTGCGACACACCTGACTCAGATGAATGGATCTCCAACAGCTTTGAGTCAGGTGTGATGCAGTACGGAAACGTCTAAAACCTGCAGCTCAGTAGCTCATGAGGACCGGAGTTGGAGATCCCTGTTGTAGATCCTCAGTCGTCCAGGTCATGGTAGTCCTTGGAGCTTCAGTAGAAAGCAGCTGGATGAGAGGTGAAGAGAGACGTCCAGTTGCTTCCACTGAAGCTCCAAGGATTAAAGACGACATGTTTCCAAACCCACCAGCAGGTTTTGGGTTTCAGAGGGTTCACACATGTCCTCTGCATCCTCAGAAACGGTACGGCGGGGACCACGTGGTACAGAACCCATCCCCCAGCATCCGCCAACCATCGAACTGCGACACCGCTCCCGCTCCCCCCACCACTCGACCACGCGCCGATCGCCCCCTGAGCCGAACCGCCCCGCCAACGAGGACTCCCACCAGACCTTCTCCCAGCTGCCCGACAGCAACCACCACCTGCCGGAGGAGATGTACCCTCTGTCGGTGTCCCCGATCGCACCCAACGGGCGCTGCGCGACGCCCCGAGACGCCGCCTGCCCGGGCAGCCCCGGCGCCCAGGAGGCCGGCCCTCCCCGCGTCATCCAGCTCATGCCCAGCAACATCATGAACCCTCTGCTGCTCAGCCCGAGCAGGAGCGGCGGCGGAGGCGGCACGGACTTCAGGCACAGCCGAGGCGGGCCCCCGTCCCAGGCGGCGCTGGAGAACGGGCGCGACGAGAAAGTCTTTGGACATCATAATCAGCTGGCTCAGCAGCAGCAGCAGCAGCAGCTACTGCAGCAGCAGGAGGCGCTATACAGGAACCACGTCATCATGCCGGTGTCGCCTCCCGAGGAGCAGCAAATGCCCATCGGCCGGATAGCAGGTAAGATTCATTCAGTCATTAAAGGTAAAAGCTATGCAACAGATATCCTGTACACAAAGCATGTCAGGTGAAGGATGACTGGAGGTGTTAATGGAGGTTAAACTGTCTGGTAATGATCTCAAGCCTGCATTATAAGTGCATACAGTCATAGACCTCTGGATGGCTGTTCCACCTCAACAGCTTCCTCAGCTCCTCTCTCAATCCATCTGTCTTCTCTGAACATTGCTGTCTTCAAAGGAGATGGTCCAAAACACCACTTACAATGCAGTCCTGAGATCCATACCTAGAAAATTCCACCGTCATGAGAGTCTAGACAGACAAACCTCGACTAAAGGCTTCAGAAACTCACGAAGCAAAAGATGAAGTCTCTGCGTCCATCTTTTATATACAGTCTATGGTTCTTGCAGTAGCTGATTCTATTTTATCTCATTTCGGTGAGGAAGGCGATGCTGAAGTTGCAATGTAGACCTTATATTTTAGTTAAAAAAAGAAGCCTTTATTATAATTTTTAAGACAATGTGACATTTTCTGAGTGACGTTAGTGCACTCTGGGCTTTCTTGAGGCCTTTATCTACCAGTATTTTGTGCTAACTATCTTTAGCATTCATCTACAAAGTTTCTAAGGGTTGCTATCTATGTAGGCGCTTTCATTTGCTACGTCACAAATAAATTACACGTAAAACTTTATATTTCAACCTAATTGAAAGTTGCATGACCCCTCACAGTGTCAGAGCAGGATGCTAGCTATCCTACCCTGCACATACAAGCATTGAAAAACCCTCACGTGAGTCCTTCAGAGCCGTCTTGCACTAGAACCTCCTCAGAGAGCTGCCGTCTCTTGAGGCTTACTCAGCGTTTTTTTTCCTGTCGGCTGCTCTCAGACTGCAGGCTGCTGTGGGACTACGTCTACCAGCTCCTGTCGGACAGCAGGTACGAGAACTACATCCGCTGGGAGGATCCGGAGAACAAAGTCTTCCGCATCCTGGACCCCAACGGCCTGGCCAGGCTCTGGGGCAACCACAAGGTAAACACACAGGACCAGCAGCGGGAGTTTGGTTTTCGTCTTCGAACACGACGAAAGACGAAGCTTTTTCTACAACTGTTTACCTGCTGAACCACCAGGAGACAGTTTCTGGGTGTATTTTACTCACTGTGGCCTCATTTGTCACCGCCATAAAAAGTCCTGCACCCATATTGGAACAACACAACTACAAGTAAAGACAATAATAAAGTGTCTTCTGTTTAGTTTAAGTGAGCTTCAATGCCATAAATCATGTAAAACATAAAACAAAAGCCTGGGATAAATAAAGTATTTTTCTATTCTACTCTTGTTTTACAAAAATTGAAAAACCTCGAATCAACATGTACCGTAATTTCCGGACTATTGAGCACCTGAGTATAAGCCGCACCCACTAACTTTAAAAAGAAACCAAGTTTTGTACATATACGGGCCGCATTTGTCTATAAGTTGCGGGTGTCCACGTTGTAACGTGAGATATTTACACAGAAAGATTTTTAAACTTTTAATTAAATACGTACAGGTAACGTACACAAATACGTAAATGCTTTTTTCCTGTAACACGGCTGGTTAAGAAAGTTAAAATTACAGTAGCCCACCAGGAAAAGTCATTGATCACTATCTTCATCTTCCTCCTGCACTAAAACCACTAAAGTCGTCTTCTTCAGTGTTGGAGTTAAACAGCTTCAGAATTACTTCGTCACTTCCACACTCTCTCTTTCGGCAAATTCATGAAACTCGTAAAAATCCATAAATTAGCCGCATCGTTGCTCAAGCTGCAGTGTTCGAAGCGTGTGAAAAAGTAGCGGCTTATTTACGGTACAACACTTTCCGACGTGCCTACAGACGTTACCAAGACTGGGAGACAAACATGGTGGCACTGCATACTGTAGATATTTTACTATTTATATTTACATCTGCTTTGCGTAAACACAGCCTGCAGTTCAACCCAAACGTCTTTGTCACAAACTCCTGAAAACTGAAAACAGCCCTGAACTCACAGAGAAATGCCACCAACCCTGAAGTTCAATGTTAGCTCTGGAGCTTTTTTAACTAACTTTTAGCTCACTGTTTTGCTCTGTTATGCTCTAATTTGTGCCCAATAACAGCCAGGTATAACCCTCAGGTGTTGTTGGGGGGTAAAAAGCCAAATCACTGCTTATCAGCTGGGTGTTTAAATTGCCTTGTGTTTAGTCATTTGTTTGCAGCTTGTTTCTACTGCCCCCATGTGACCAACACATAATTAATACAAGTTTAATAATTCCAGTGACGGGGTTTTCAGGCTGCACTCATCAGCACCTTTCATGTTAACAACAGATCAGATTATAGTATAAACAGTGTTAGTCATAATCGGTTTAGCCTCTTGTAGCTCATTGTTTCGGTTTACCTGAACAAACACTGTGTAATTTTATCGACTTTTTAACTAATTGAGGTAATGAATATTATGTCAGGCTGCTTTTCTGACCCTAAGTGGACAAAAAAAAATCAACAGAAGCAACTCTAAGTGCCACAGAGAGTCTAAAAATGCTGAAAATATCCTTTTCACACATCAGTAGCACGCTGTTATTGTTGCTAATGACACTTGTGCTCTTCTGACTCTTACAGAACAGGACCAACATGACGTACGAGAAGATGTCGCGAGCACTGAGACACTACTACAAACTCAACATTATCAGGAAAGAGCCTGGACAAAGACTTCTATTCAGGTAGATGGGATTTAAAAAAGCTTTTCAAATCCGTCAAGCCGTTTGTGAAGTGACGAACACTGATTATAACATTGATAATCTCGTTACAATGGCACCTGTCAGCAAGTGGGTTGTATTAGGCAGCAACTAAACGGTTAGTTTGTGAAGTTGGAACATGTTGGAAACAAGAAAAATGGGCGATTTTAACAAACTGCAATGGAAAAAAGGGCAAGAGAATCTCCAAAACAGCAGAGATTGTGAGGTGTTGCTGGTATCCAGTGATTTCCAAACCCAGGAAGGACAACATGGCAACCGGCAAGAGAGTCATGGGCACCAAAGACCCATTGGTCCACGTGGGGAAGGAAGGCTGGTGCAGAAAAAGTGTAGAAGAAGAGCTGCTGAAAAGTTTAACTGACGTCACAGCTATAGGGCTCAAGTTGCTGATTTCATGAGGGTACTACATGGTGGAATGGGATACACGGGCATGACGGCACATCGCAATTAAAAACAGTCATTTCGGACTCGCGTTTCATTCCCATACGATGAGCTTAGCAAACTTCCAAAAGTCAGAAAAACCACAAACATCTGTAAATCCTACATGGATTGAAAATACAAACAATTCTGCAACAAATATCCACAACAGCGAGTAAACAGATGCCGACCATTACAGACTTATTTGTGCACATCTTGTGGAGTGCAGGAAAATCACGTTTAGGCCAATTCATGATATTTCAAGGGTGCATATGACGTACATTTCGTCGTCCACCCAAAGTCGCGAGGGAAGTCGGCACTACAAGCGAGCTGACTGCACATGTGCTAGGAAAACAAACAGTGTTGAAAGACTAATGCTTGGTTTGAGGAGAGACCGTACGGAGATTGTCAGTCATCAACACCTTTATAATTCATCATTCACAGAGTTGTAACTGAAGTAGTCGCTGCTGGACTTTGGAAGTGCTTTGATTAGTCCATGCTTTCTGTCAACAGAGCCTAAACACAGTGGGAAGTTCTAATATCTCCAGATATCCTGTGTTGTGTCCCCCCACTATACTCAGAAAACCTCAAGACTATTTACCAACATGGTGCTACAGCCCAATCTCTACAGAGCTGCTTTCACTTGTCTAAATTTGGCTGTTTGTCCATGGACAGCATGAACTGACCATTATATGTCACTAGTTTAACTCTGAACTACGGACAAGTTCTTCAGCAAAGCCGGCAGATATGTGGATTTACAGAAAAGGGCGCATAGTAATGTTGAATAATCCGCATCAGAGCCTTCATACACTTGACGATTTGACACTGGGACAAACACGAGGCGTCACACATTTAGCAAAGTCGGAGAGATCCTGCATTCGTGTAGATGTTACCTTGACATCTGCCTAAACACTGTTGCTGACCACATACTGCCCTTCATGGCAGCAGGACAAAGTTCGTTCCACACTGCAAACATTGTTCGGAGATGGTTTAAAAAGTTCGACAAAGAGTTCAAGGTGTTGCCTCGGCCTCCAGATGTCAGTCCGATTGAGAATCAGTGGGATGTGCTGGAAAAACCAGAGATCCATGAAAGTTCCACCTCGCAACTCCGAGGACTTAAAGGCTCTGCTGCTAGCGTCTTAGCTGATACCACAGAACACCTTCAGAGGTCCACAGAGTCCAGGTCTCAGTGGTGTTTCGGCAGCACAAGTGGAACCTGTGCAGTGTTAGGCAGCAGGTTTTAAAGTTGTGGCTGATCGGTGCATATTTTTAAAATAATTTTCTACATGTTTGTCATCTGTGTCCTGTTCCCCAGGTTCATGAAAACCCCCGACGAGATAATGAACGGACAGACGGACCGCCTGGAGCACCTGGAGACGGACTCATACGAACAAATCTACATCAAGGAGGAGTGCTGAGGAACTCTGGGGAAACAGAGTCCATGAACTATTTACTACTACAGCCGCTGATGCCTTTCAGAAGCAGCTCGAAGAATCAACGTTTAATCCAGAACGCGTGGACGTTCGTTCGCGTCAGTCCAACGCAGGAGAGCCAAACGAAATCTGATCTCTCTTAACCCTTTCTGCCTTCGGACGATATTATCCTGAAGCAAAAAGAAGGTTTCGATTTTTTCCGACGGACGGAGCCGAAAGGACTTTCTAAGTGTTCCCTTTTATTCCTGAGCTGCAAAAGCCAATCACTTTGTGCTTATGTCACTTTTATGATTTCTTTTTTTTTTTTCTCCCATCTCCTCACATGCATTATACCATGGAATTATGCTGTTTGTAAAAAGGAAAATTGGATGTATACGTGTGACAGGAATGTTTTCACCATGGAATAAACATTTTTGATCAAACTGTGTGTTAAACTCAAGACATTTACCAGTTTTTTTTTTTCCTGCTATTGCACCAAATATCCACATGATGGCACTAGTGGACAAGATTTGTTGGAGGAGGCCTCTTAAATGTTTGCAGCTCACCTGATTAAAGAGTCTTTTATATGAGTTCAGAAGGTTGTCAGAGCTGGTAGAAGATGGACACAGGTGAATGTAGGTGGTTTTTATTGATGTCTTAATGGGAGATTATTGGCACTGAGATTTAGTAATTAATGCAAATTAACACTAATTATCCATCATTTGTGTGTCCTGCTTCACCAAATGAGACCTAGCCAGGATTAACTGCACTACATTTGCTTTATTTTGCCGAAAACAAAACGAAAGAAAAAGAGAAAAATTTTGGCTTTTTTTCCCCCGTTAATCCTCATTAAAACGAAAAATGCGCACTTTTTTCGGTTTTTAAACATCAGTTCGGTGTTCTGCTCATCTTAATCTAAGCTAAATAAACATGCCTCATGATTAACTATCACGGACGATGTACATCATAGTTAAAAACGCCAGAAATCCGTGGCAGTAATCTGATTACTGCTGAGGTAGTGGCGGCGCGCCGTGCGCTCTGGAGTCTCCATAAAAGTTAGTGCGCACCGAGCGGAGCTGTCAGACTGGGAAGAGACGCGGCGGAGCAAAGACTCGGAGCTCAAGTGGTCGACCTGGATCCAATACTTTGACATTTTATTCATTTCACGCGTGACATCTGATCCGCTGGGTGTCCGTCACCCAAAAAGACCGACGGGACGCAATTAAAGCTCATTATCAGCCCGATCGGCTTCTGCCTTGGACCCGTCGGAATAAAACGAAGCAGGAGGTTCGGATGCGGGAGACTCTTTAAGTGTGGCGGTGGATGAGATGCTAAAAGACGAATAATCGTGATTTCCAACGTAGGAGAGAAGAGAGAGAGAAAAAACCAAAGCCACCACTCCCGTTTTCTTCCTTCTCTCCGCCAGTCCAGGACGCAAATGTCTCCACGGCACAGACTCGCCACTGGATTGTAGCAGCAGCCCCACCGATGGTTTAAAAAAGGGCGTTAAGGTGCGGGAAGGGAGTGGGACAATTACAGGTAAGAGCCTCTCAAGCGACACCCGATTTCTCTGCCCTGTTTCCGGGGTGCCGGAGGAGGGGGAGAGTTTCCACCCCTCTCCGGCCGACGAGTGCGCACGGCCAGGGGCGGAAAAAGCTCCGAGCCGCTGCGCTTGTGGAGCATCAGAGTCAATGTCCAACCAGAGCTGAAACAATCACAGGAATAAGGAGTGGAGGTCGATGTAACGGGCTCCTTAATCTGTCTCAGAAGGAGGGGGAAAAAAAGCCTTTATGCAGTCCTAAAATAAGCATATTAATGTATTCACTTGACTGTCTTCCACTAATAGACTTCAGATGGTCTGATCTGCATCGCTGTGTCATTTTCTGACAGTGATGCCTCTCAGTTGTTTCTGAAAACTTGCAGAATCTGTAAACTCCCGAGTGAAGCGTGAGAGCAAAGGAGCTCTGCAGCCAAATCAGTTGAATTCACTGGATGGACCACTGCAGCCTTCCTGGGAGTCCTGGCTGCACACATAAGTATAGAGAAACACACATGTATGGGGGTGTGAAGGCAGGCAGGGTGGACGGTGTTAGGTGGAGGTTAACTCAGTCTGCACTGCAGTCAGGAACAGATGCTCCAAGTCTGACTCTGGTGTCCAAAGCTGCCCATAGAAACACATTTATTTTATTTTTTGGGGGGGTTCGGCATCACTGCGAGGTGTGGCAGGATGATGGCAACGAGTTTTTCATTATTTACCGCCGTGACCTCCGGCGCTGAGGCTAATGTCAGCAGAAGCACCTGAAGCAAATAATAAGAGTCCTGTGATGATGAAACACAGTGACACAGTGGCAGGAGGTTTGGGCCGAACTCCCAGCTCCACCTGCTGCCACGGCGCTTTTAATTTCACTAAATCAAGCAGCAACAAAAAGGGGATTGGACACAGATTCAAAAGGCCTGTTCCCGTCAGATACAGAACTCCAAACACAATGACTTCCCCTGAGGTTTTCTTTTTAATCAGGATTAGTTGAGCTGCAGTGAAACTTGACTGAGAGAGGAAACGGTGTGAATGAAAAATGGAAATGTTCACTCACTCATCTGGCTGCTCTTTGCTCCGACTTGTTTAAGATGAATTCTGGACATTACAGAAGCTTAACGATCTATTGAAATGTTATCAGACACATTCAGTTATGACATTTAGCCTGCAGGCCAATCTGCATCAGTCTGAGTATAAATCAACAGACCTCTCCATCGAAACCAAAAATACTCAAAACACTGATAAAAATACAACTACAGCAAAAAGAACTTCAAAAAAAGTGTAATTAAAAAAAAAAGAAGAATTTACCACTATTTTAAACATTGACTATGTTTTGTTAAATAACAGATAATTATTTTAAAAAATCCTACAAAAAAAGTTTTAATTTATCAGTAAATGGTTTTAAAAAATGACAAAAACTGTAAATAAAAAAATGAAATAAATCAAAAATCCGTATTTTTTTTAAATAAATGGAAACATTTACCGTGAAACTACAGGTTTACTGTATTTATATCAGCAATAATGTTTTTATTTTAAAGATATTTGTCATTATTTGAAAGAAAATTGTGCATATTATGGAAATAAATCAACAGAAGGAAAAGTTTAACCACTATTTTACAGGTTTTCCCTGTTTTCTTCGATTACAACTTGTAAAAAATAAAATAAAATAAAAATGATTATTTTACATGTTGCTGAGGGAAAAAAGTCCACATCAAAAATCTTTTTCTTTATTTTATGTAATAATAATAATAAAAAACCTCACTGTATTTAAATCAGCTAAAAACACAAAAAGTTAACAGATATTTCCAATTATTTTAAGCCTTTGAAATCTACACTATTGCACTACTTTTTAACATATTTTTGTGGCATCTTTGTTGTAAGACTTTCACTTTTTTTTGTGTTGTTTTTTTTACAGTGAGCTTTTATTGCTGATATGTCAGATATTCTGACTTTCAGGGCTGAAACATCTGTACACATGTTTTAATTAAGACTCCTTACATCCCTCAATAGGCTTACAGAAGCTAAAACCTTTGCTGTCATTTACTTTGTGCAGCTCCTGATGTGTAATCTGATAAAAGTCTCTTCATTTCAACCACAACCAGAACTTTCCGTCGTCCTATCGTTGAGTCCGACGTGGTTCCACAGACCGTGGCCCCGTTGCTTCCTCCTCGCTCACATTTTTTTTTCATGACCTTTACTTTGGCATCACACATCCAGAAAACCTGCGACTTCACCCGCTGACCTTCAACCGATGGGAACATTCCTCCCTTAAATAAAAAACTCTGCATGAAGCAAATGTTTGTGAAGCTCCAATTACTGTCAGCGGCTTCTGATTCTCGCACCGGGTCACCGAAAAGACGAAAGAAACGTCGAGAAGTAGCTGCTGCTTTGACTAACTACTGCGCTTAAATACCTGTACTGCAGTTTAGTATTCTGCTTTAATTATATTTTATAATTCTACTCATAATCAGAATTACTGGCCTGCATTCCTTCAGCAGGGATCCAGGTGTCCTCGTCCAGGAAATTAATTGCTTAATTTTCTGCATTCTGGTGAATTTTTATGCACCAATTTATTCCTTTTCTCCATCAAACTTTCGGTGGATTAGTCTTTAATTATGTTGCAGTGGTTTCTCCTCCATGTCTTTAACGTAGGGGGCGACAAATGCAAGTAAATATTAAAGGGGGATTGCCTGTCAAGAGGGAAAATTAAAACATACAACCCAAAATTATATAGATTAAAGTTACACCCACAAATACGTGTGGCTCTGTGGAGGGGAGTTTGGGAAACACTGATGGACCCTAACTAGATTCTAAATAGTTCAAACTGAAGCTCAAAATCTGCTGGTAGGTTGTTTTTTCTTATAACGCCAAAATTACACTATTTATCAGCCAGAAATATAAAAACAGAACGATTTGTCCGATTTCCAACAGGCCTTGAACGTGCCAGTTAATCGTGCCCAAATCTGAGCCTAAAATTCTGATCTCTGTTAGTAATCAATTTATTTTCTCATTTAAAAAAAAAAAATGCCAAAAATAAACAGTTTGCTTTAACCAGATTGTGGAAAAACGGAAAAATTCTGCATTTCTCGGTGAAACCGTGAAGCCACGAGTGACTCGGCTACGACCGACAGACTCGTGAGAAAAATTCAGGAAGTTTTCGTCTGAACTGCAGGATGTGTTCTGACGAAACAAAGAGGAGTAAAGAATAGAAATAAATTCAAAATCTAAAAATATCTATCATATGTTGGATCACGATTTCTTTTGGTAGCTCCTCTGGGAACTTGGAGAAAGTGTTGATTGCAGGTTTATTCTATTTTTATCAAAGAAGCAATCAAAGAAACTCAATCTTTTTTTTTCTTTATGATTTCTGCTGTTATAACTGTGTGTAGCTGCAGAAAGTTCCCTCTCCTTCTAGTCAAGGCTGTGCTGTTTCCATAGAGGTGCAGGAGTTTCTATCGCAGCGAGAAATGCGTAAAGTTGTGACAGGAGCAGAAGAGGGTTCACGGGGTTAATATGTAGAATCAGGCTGGTGCAGCATCTCTGCAGAAGTAGTTACCTAACAGAGTATTTCTATGTGCCGGTGCGGTCGCTGAAATAAATCGTCTGCCTGCTTCTCCTGCTGCTGCCGCCGCCGTCTCTCACACACGATGACGTCACCTGGCAACTCGGAGCAACTTTCCTAGCAGCCAACACCTACTTCCCTCGGAAAAGAACTGGCAGCCCAGCCGGTCCCCAATTAGCTGGAAGCAGCAGCAGCAGCAGCAGCAGCAGTGGCTCTAGCAGCTCCAGGCCGCCTGGCTCGGGTCAGCCCGACCCCCTCCACCTACCCCCAGTCCAGCTGGGCCGACCGGTGCCGGCTGTCTGGCCAGCGCCCGGCGGATCAGCCAATGTCACCTTTCGTCCGGCGGGTCACGCGACCTCGTCCTGGCGCGGCCTCGCCATCGATCCGAGGCGGTGACACCGAAGGCGTCGCGGTCCGCTGCTCCTCGCCGACCGGGCCGAGTTAGCGCCGAGCAGCTGTGACACACAAGCAGAGGGGGGTCCATGAATGAAGAAACTTATTTTTTACATTTTCATAAACCCTGCACACATTTACGAAGCATAAAAACATACCAAAAATAACCCAGCAAGTTCATCTGAAACACACATTCTGAGCTTCAGATTGACTTTTTGGTTTCACTTCTTTAAAACACAGAAGCTTCTCATTCTTTCAAGGAAGAAAAAAAGTCATTAAGATAAGACAAAGTGGGCTTTTTGTTGCGGTAAAAACCTTCATGATGTGTAAGTCGAAGCCTTTCAGGAGACTTTATGAATAAAAAAGGCTTCTCGGGAGGTCATGAGCTCCGTTCTGCCTCCTCGACAGGCGGGTTTGTGCTCCGCTCGCCGCAAAACCATCGGAGTTTGTGCAGCTGATTGGCACCCACAGCGCCGGCGTTTGATGTAAGTAGGAAGCGAGGGGCCCTTTTCTTTTTTTTTTCTAATTTATTTTTTTATTTTTTTTGTTCTCTCTTTCACATTCTATTTGATGTGCGGCGCGCTCGCTCCTCTCTCTGTTCCATTTGAAGTGAAAACTCGCCAGCCGCTGAATAAACAGCAGCTCTGCTTAAATGATAAAATAACAGCAAAGCGCTCCTATACATTTTTCACTCTGACCTCCGTCTTTGTCGTCTGATTAGATTTTTCTTTCTCTCCTCTCCCCACACACTTGTCTGCTGACAGCTCTCGGCAGGGCTTTCTTTCTCCACCGTTCCTTTCAGCGGGTTTCATATTTGGTGCCGTGAACGTCTGTGACAGGAGATGCTGCTGGTTTTCACCCTTTCACCTGCAATATCGCTTAAATGATTCAACGCCGTGCAGTAATGACGGCACTTATTAGTCGTACAGCAGGTGTTTCCTGTGATGTAAAATTAAAAATCAACAGTTTAGAGTCACCGCAGTAGGAACTGAATGCAGCTGAAGTCAGTGCACCTCACATTTCTGAGACTGGAATCTTATTTTGTCAATGCTTCACGTGTCCACCTTTTTATTTTACGTGACAGATTCAATCCACCTTTGCGAAAAGAAAATCACATTTCTTAGAAAGATGTTCTGCCAGTTTCTACCTCTTCTCTTTAAAATATCCTAAAGGTTGGAGCCGAGTCAGGAAACTTGTGCAGGTCGTAGGTTTCTGTTTGGCTTTCTGTAGAAACTCTTGTGAGACATTATCATGCTGGAATATTCCTCCTCTGCACACCAGGAGTCATCTGTCAGCTTGTATTCTGGTTTATCCAAACAGCTTTTTGCACTCATACAGCCTCACATCATCACACTTCCATCTCTGTGCTTCACTGTCAGGATCACTAATCGGGTGCTAATTGAGCCGAACGAATTTATCTTAGGCCATGTTTACACACAGCCGGGTCTTTACAGAAATGGATCTACGTTTCCAAAAATAACATTGTTCACACCAGATCGTTTTAAAAAATCTTGCATAAACACGTCGTTAGGAGCTGCTATGAGCTGCCAAGCCTGTAGGGGGCAGTGTAACAAGAAGCATAAAGCCATGCTAGCCAATCAGTATCCCGGATAAATCACAACAACGAATTACTTCCTGTTACTTCAACGATAACGGCGCGAAGGTCGTTTGTTTGGACCGACAGGGAAGTGGAGCTGCTCCTGAATGTAAATGTAAACAGGCCACAAGCGTTTAAAATGTAAAAACCAGTTAACAGGATCCATTTCTATCACAGCAGCCAAACTGTAACATGGTCGAACACATATGACGACGCTTTGTCGCACACTGTGACGTCAAACTCCGTCTCCTCCTGTCTACATGCAAACGTAAAGATGGAGTTTTTCCAAATCTCCACTGTGGCCGGAGTTTTCAGATGTGATCGTTTTCGGTGACTAGTAGCTTCGTTTACGCGCAAACCAAAGGCCCATTAAAATGCCATCGTTTTTGTTGCGTGTAAACGTGACCTTAGTCTCATCTGACCAAAGAATGCGCTCCCAGTAATCATCAGGCTTCTTTTCATTTTATTTCGCAAAGAACAGCAAACAAAGGATGTTGTTTTCGATAACCCCTGTGACAGGTCTGAAGCACTTCCCATCTGTTTTTTAGTGCTAGACAGGCAAAGTCACTCACTCTCCATAGCGTCATTCTATCAGGACGATCACTGCAGCTCTGATTAGTGGCACTACGGCCTGTTTCATACCTGTCAAGTCTCACGGTCAGATTTTTTCAACTACTCTGGAGCCATGATGCAGACAGACACAGTTCATAGATCCAAAATTGTTCACACGGACGTCTATAACTACGTCAATGCAAGTAGACTAATTGTAGGTGCACTCAGTTTTTGTATCACACATGTAGGGCTGAACCCAAATAGCCGAATAGCAGACTATTTGTTCACTGTGCTGGTATCAGGATAGCAATTTTGATCTCCGAATGTTTCCCCTTCCCCCCAAACCCCAATATTTGGGATCTTCGTCATTAATTGGGCCGAATATCCAGAGAATAATAAATTGCTATTTGAACCAGCCCTACACACGGCAACTGATTTTCTAACTTGTGTGTCAGTGACTGCAGGTGTTCTCACTTTTGTTGCATAGAGTTTCTACTATGCGACATCTATTTCCAATACAGTCTTTCTGAAGTGTTTGTTTTTGATTGATCATAAGACAAAACGCTTCTTGTCACCTTGTAAATGACGCAATTACTGAAACGTGACACAATTTTCAATCAACTGACATGTAAAGCAGTGTGCTCACTTCTTTACTGTGTGTTACAGAGTTTTTATGAACAACAAATACTGACTTAAAAATGATCTTTCCTCGTTTTGAGGCAAAAAAAAAAGTTCCATTTTTGCACAGTTAAAAGATTTCTAAGCTGGAAAAGGGTCCATCAGCAGAATATGATAACGCAGATCCATCTTGACCTGCCAGCATTGATAAATTAGAAGCATATTTGAAAATTATCCATTACCGGTAGCTGATCCCAGCTGACACGGACCCTGGACGGGCTGCCTATCAATCACAGCGCTAGCGGCCAGTCGAGCTAACCTGCACCGACCGAGGGAGGAAACCCAAACTTCCCACAGAAAGTCCCTGAAGCCAGTGGTGCCAGCCACTGCACCACCACGCTGCTGAGAATTAGAGCAGTTATTATCAAGTTTGTCCCTTTGTGAATGTTCTGTACAGTTCATAGCTGCCATGCCCAAAAGATAAGAAACAAAAAGTACATTTCATCCCCTCTGTAAGTGACATGAAGTCAGACATGTGAAGGAAAAGCGTAGCTTGATCACATTTTGGTAACATTGACCATCTTTAGCCTTTAATAGCTTTCATTAAACCAATATAACTTAAAGGAATTTAAGTTTTTATTCCTTTTAAGTGTCTTATATTTGCACAGACACTTTTAAATAACATATTATTGTCACAATTAGAGACGACTGATGCTGGATTTTTTTTTTTAGTAAAAAATTCTGATATCTTTCCGTAACCGGTGCGTACACATGTAGCTTGTTAGCTTAAATAAGGGGAGCCTGAATGGGGTCGTTGTTTATTAACTTTTTCCAGCAAATTAGTTGGAAATTTGTTGCGAAGATGCCGCTTGCCTCTGCTACGTGTGCTGCTTGGAGTATCGTAAATAACGGTACGTTGGAGCCGCCCTGCTGGTGAAACTGTGCAATGACACCATTTTTAAAGTACCTCAAACAACTTATTTTGTTAAAAAAAAAGAAAAAGTTTTAAAATGCCTGTGGATATTGGACAACACATATATGCCAAAACTAGGACAATATCTTTTGATAACATCATTGTTCAGGATCTTCGTATATTGCACAAAAATTGAAATATTACACCTGAAATTGAAATATTGCACCTGAAAAAATGTAATGAAACGCTAAACATGATGCTATAACTGACACTGCTCATACTATTGAGAAACGTAATACTGCAAATGATGCCGATGTTGTCGTTCAGATTTAAATGTTCCAGCTGTTGTTCTTGCAAAAACAGTTTTGCGCGTACAGAATAAATTATATAATAAAAGTTTTTCAAAATAAAATGACCTTAAATGAAATGGCTACGTAGCTTCAGTGCTAACCAGTGGAATGATTAATCGACATAGAAGCAGTCGACAGCCCGTTCGTTAGTTTCCCCTTTTCTTGCCAACGCTTTAAACATTTGATATCAATCTGCTGCACAGCTAACGCAGGATGAACACCGTGCTCGCCGAGGAGAAGGAAAGGCAACCGAACCTGGTGGTTAAATAAAAATCTACGGTTATAAAAGGAACAAACAGAACCGTTAAAGGGACATACTACTTCCAGCACTGGCACTGGATGCTGGCTGCGGACGTAAATCGTGAGATGCGGAGTCCAATGTGGGTGGAACTCCTTGGAATGACGGCAAAATCGCCAAAGCGAGGCCCGGGTTGAAAAACACCGAGCGGACTCTTCTGTTATGGAAACATTTCTAATGGAGGCAACGTGAGGAATAAAGACTACGGGATCCGAACGGAGCTGCTGTGAATGTTTTAAACAGACTCATCCATCCCAGGATTCCTCTCTGCTGTGATTTCCCCGGCCTTCCTAGTTTCATGCTGTCCTCCTCACGCAACAGTCCTCCTCCAGTTAAATGTGATCCTATTTCATGCAGAGGGAAGGCGAAGGCGGGGAGACAGAAGAAGAAGAGAAGCCGGAGAAGATGTTGAAAGGGGGGAAAAAAAAAAAAAAACGGAGATCCGCTGGTGTGTGTCCAGGTTTTTTCCCCCCATGTGGCCGTTTTATCTCTTCAGCAGCGTCTTAGTGTTGCTCAGTGTGTGGCCCAGTGGCTTATAAACATGTGGCCGTCACGCAGGATAACTCCGAAAGCCTCCAAACAAACTCGCATGTTGGACAGCAGAAACATCTCTTCTCCCTCCTCCTCCTCCTCCATCCATCCATCCTTCCTCTTCCCCTCCGTTTCATTTTCGACGGCTGATGGTGTGTGCAGAGCTGTGGGCCTCCAGTACTTTCATGATGTGAGCCAAAACCCATCTGGGACTCAATATCCTGTTTACCAGCTCTCAGCACTCTGAAAACCACAACAATACCGAGCTGAGTCAGAAGTTCAGAACTCATTACAGTTTGTTCAGGTCGCGGGCAAGGTCGAAGTCTTCTCCTTCGCCGTCACTCCGCTATGTCGGCTTCAGAAAGCAGACTCGGCTGCTGCTGCTTTTTTTAAAACATTTTTTTTTCCACCTTTTCCAATCTATACATGTCTTCATGTCACGCTTTGAGAGCAAATCTCCCGGCAACCACATCTGAAGGCTGTTACGGTGGTCCGCCAGATAAGCCAACAGCGAGATATGTGATACTGCTCGTAGACCGATTGGAACTTTTATTGTAAAAAATAAACAAACCCGATGCGGTTAATGTGCTTTAAAATGATGTTTAGCGTGACCCAGCTTCTGCAACAATCCGCCTCGGTTTGTGATTTCTTTCTCTTCACAACACTTCATGATAATGTTACTGAAGCTTTTCTGACAGCATCTACGTAAATGCTGAAGTCAGAGGAACAGAAACGAAGCACTATTTGCTCAAGAATGAGGAGAGAAGTCGGTTTCTCTGATTGAAATGTCTTCAAATGATTACATGACAGAAGCACAACAGATATGTGAGTAAAGAACAGAAATGTGTGTGCGCGCTTGGCGAATGCACAAACTGTGTCACGTATGGGCAGATCTTGTATTAATCATCGAACCAGAAAAAAACATGCCAGTGGGTTTAAGAGGCTCGTTGTATTTATTTTTACAAAATTATTTACCAGAGCCAGAAACAGAAAGAATCATCAGATTTTCAACTTTCCGACCGTCCTTGAACTCGTCTTCTGTGTTGTGCCGTTCAGTTGGAAAACATACATGGAAAAACTAAACTAAAAAGAACGAGATTGAAATCAAATCAATCGTCAAAATCACTTGTTTTAAATTAAATTAACCGTTTGCACGAATTAGAATCTGTAAAAACAACGATGAAGCCATTAGCGACTCATCAAGTGATTAAAAATGTAGGGACTTTTCGGCTAAACTGCAGAATGTTTTCACGCAGAGCAAATAGTAGACGAGTATGAAACCAATTCAAATGTAAGGAATAAAATATCTGTCGTAAGTAGAGTCACCGTGTTTGCAATACTTTTGGGCACTTGGGAAAATGTTGACTTCATTTTATTTATTTATTTTTATCAAAGAAAGTCAACTTTTGGTTTCCTTTTGTTGTGATTAATGACGTTATAACTGTTTTACTGCACGTAAGACATAATAGATTTGCAGGACTTTATACTGCAGTGTAAAAAAAAAAAACCCAATGTGACAGCAGCAAAAATTCCAAAAGCAAAAAAGCGTTAAACTCAGTAATCAACACCACTACAGGATGGTGTAAATCCAGCTAACGCTAACTCTTCTGCCGTTAGTCATGTGACCCAGCTCTTGGAGGTTTCTTCCTATAACTTCCTTTACTGGCTGCGGTTTTTAGCAGCTGTTACTCAAACCGAGGTAATTAGTGCGTTTGTTGCGGGCTGTTTTTTTTTTCCCTGCATACTGTCTGGTGCTGTATCGAGTGATTTCTGGCAGCTGGACAGTGTATGTGGGATTGACACTGAATAAACTACAGTAAGGAAGGAACACGACAGCCAGCGCAGCAGCAGCAGCGTAGGAAGCTCGCTGACGTATTTTTCTGCATTTTTTTTTGGACAACTATATAGATACTGTATACGAGGGCAAAGCTTTGCATTGTGGATATTTTGGCATAATGGTATGAAGGCTGCATGCTTTGCTCCTCTGTGGGAAGTTTGGAAGGCATGGATTATAAATATAGAATTTAGACACAGTAGGAAATAAAAAAGAGCACAACAAGGTGGGACGGAGGGACTTTGCAGCTGCCAAATACTCTATGACAATTACAGCTAATGCCGCTAATATTTAAATGACTAAAAATATATTAACTGAAAAGGCAGAAGACGAAAGGACATAAATATCAGAACATTTACTGTAGATTAGCTGTAGTGCCTAGTTGGGCCACCAGATGGAGCCTCCTACTGGTTAACTGCAGCGATCAGAGGAGGCGGTCACTCGGACTCAGTTTCATATAGGCAAGCAGGGACCATTGGAAGGGTTTAGCTAGCAAAGGGGCACCATGACAAAGACTACAGTGTGGTCAATGGCTTCCAGCTAGCGCTCATACTTTCAAGACAAGCCTTACTCTGTTTGGACAACACAATGCTCGCGATTGTGGGGATTTAGCTAGCAATGGGGGGCACCATGACCAAGACGTCTACCACAATCAACGGCTTCCAGCTAGCGCTCACACTTCCAAGACACGCCTCATCTGTTAGGATAATATTCCTAATACCGGGAAAATTGCATGGTTGTAGCAAAAAAACAAACACAAAAAACAAAAACAACCTACTGCAGCTAAAAGAATGTCATCTGTACTTATTCACATTAATAATTAACCAATTACTGACTGATAACGTGAACGACTGTCGGGTAAGAAAAGTGTTTAAATATGTATCCCTAGTTGGAGGTGAGTTGCTGCTCAAAGCGAATGATTAAATATAGTTTACGTTTCTCGGGATTTTGTTGACTAGCGATGGGAAAATGGAGGGTGACAGGAAAATACAGGTTAGTTTAGTGTCAGCTGCAATGCAACTGCTGTACCGGGCTTTTTTGTGAGGAGGGAGTTGAGCCAAAAGGCGGATCTCTTGATTGACCAACGAGTCTACGTTCAAGCCCTCAACTTTGGTCATGAAAGGTGTTTCCTCTGTAGGGTGGCTGGGCTCAGCCTTGAAAATAGGGTAAGGGAGTTTGGGGTAGAGTTGCTGCTCCATTGTAATTAAATGGAGCCAGTTGAGGTGGTTTGGGCGTCTGATTAGGATGCCTCCTGAACAACCGCCTTTAGGGTTTTTTGGGCAACTCGGAAGGTAGATCCAGAACTCGCTGGAGGGATTAGATATTTCATTTGGCCTGAGAACATCTCTAGATCCACTAGGAGACACTAAAAAGCACTGCTAGAAAAGAAGAAAAGAGATGTATGGAATGATCTGTTTTGCCTTCTGCCACGAAGACAGAAGAATGAATTGGCGAGATTAAAGGAAGGGTGCTTTGCTTTGAGTATCTTGTTCCAAAGCAATGTTCAGCTGGGAAAACTTTGGATCACGCCATTCATGAGGAAGTTACTTGGACATGTACCCCCCTACCTAAAGCACAACCCCTAACCGCAAGGGCCTCAGGAATGGCTCGAGGAACATAACCAAGAGCGTGAGGCACTGACCTGACTTCCAAACTCTCCACATCCAAATCTCTCATGGAGACCTCCCCATCTAAAGGATCTACTGCCAAAGTCCCGACACCACGGGACACCCAGAGAGGTTCGATGCCCATACCTTGGCAGCTCAGACCTGTTTTGACAGCATTAGTGGGACCTACACAAGATAAGGCAGGTAGTTTTAATGCTGTGGCTGATCGCTGCTAGTCCCTGAAGCGAGCGTGCCGAGATCATATTGCAGCTGTTTGTCAGAAATCTGAGGTGGAAACACGCTTTGATGCCCAGAAATAAGCCGCTTCACACAGAATTTGTTACATTCATTAGATATGGGCATACAATATGAATATATTTTATTCTATTTGTGCAAAATTCACACACACATGAACAGGTTTTTGACCCACCTTTTTTTTCCACGACGACACTTAAATATTCATGCCGGTGTATGTGGAAAACATACAGAGTGTGTTGTGTGTGTGTTTCCCCCTGGCAGGGTTTCATCCCTCTGCACACTCTCGCTGAGCTGTACGCCTCGTTTGGCTCACTGTGTGCCCCCCAGGCTATTTAACCCGGGGGCTGTAACCTAAAGACCTGATACTGGCAGCCTGTGGCTTTCAATCCGACTGCTCTCCCCCACTTATCTGGCAAATAAGCCGTTTTAATTGCTTACACACAGTGCCCTATCAGGCCGTGTAGTCAGCGTGGAGATAAGGGTTACACAGAGTCGGGGCATTAGTAACAGGATGAGAGGACCGCAGAAAAAAAAAACAGAAAAAAAAAACAGAGCTGCAGGGTCCCGAGAGGACCAAGAGTCAGGAAATAGCTGCGGCCATCCTATTAATTTCAAACTCACAGAGCCGTTTCTCTACCTTACTACGGGGCTCAGGAGATGCAGTTCACCAAAATCAAAGCAGATCTGAATTAACTTGGCAGTGTGCTGGCATTGTCGAAGGGCAGCTTTAAAAAAATGCGTAAAAAAAAAAGAAAAGATGTGGAGTATCTGCTGCTAATTCAGAATCTGAATCAGTCCAGCTGCCAAGAATTTGCCACTAGAGCACGAGAACACTTAGAATACCGCAAGGACACGGCACGAATGGCTTCAAATTTTAACTTCATTTCGTATTATCCCACACGGATGCTTCAGAATAAAACCTGTGTGGTTCTTCAGAGGCGTTTCTACGTCATCAAATCGGCAGCCTCCCGCTACCCTGAGGGATTTGGATTGTTGGGAGTTTCACTGTGTATTGTTTTGACCCATGTGCCCCGCATGAAGAGCTAGTCAACACAGTAGCCGGGTAAATGTCAGCTACACTAGGCTTCTAATGAGACCAGAGACTAAGGAGAGGGCTGACACCATCATAGGCTCTGTGCTGAGAGCCTCATTTACATTATACCAGGCGACAGCTGGAGATATGAGGGGAGAGACGGAGGCAGAGAGAGAGCCGGGAAAAAAAAAAAAAAATGAGGCAGCAGGAGAAAACATGTTGGTTTTAGGTCAGCAAATATTTCTCAGAAGCAGAAATGATCTCACTGGTTTGGTTAAACCTCACAGGGTGGAACCATGAATGAATTATTTAAAGTTAAAGCTCCACTAAGTTGTATTTTCACAGCAACAGTGGATGAAATGACCACATGTGATGAAACAGGGAGGAAATCCTGAACACACTGCGACTCCCCTCGTATCTACGTAGCGTTTTAGCGTCTTTCAGGTCATTTTGTTGCTTCAGTCTCACCATCATTAGGCAGCAAAAATGCTCCGATAAACCAGCTACACACCACAGCACCAGCTCCAACAGGAAAAGGTGGTGAAGAGAGCTGGTAACATTTCTCCTAACCAGTTGGTGGAGACCAAAAACAGAGCAAAAACAGAGGAAATATATTAGATTTCCATTCACAAAACCCCAGAAACAGTGCTCTACATAAATACTAGTGATGCTCTGAGTGTGCTGGATGTGCAAATAGCAACATGCTCCAAATCAAATATATCTAAGACCGTTGCTCCGACAAGTCATGAACTAAGTAAATGAATGAAGGCAGGTTTAAGTAACTACAAGAATATGGTTTTGATCTGATACTAAAAAAAAAATATCTAGATAAGACCACAAACACTTTGCCCAATTCTGCTTCCTTATAATACTAAGTAATTTAAATCAATTAGTACTTCCATATTGTCATATTGTGAGTTTAAACAGCAACGCCGCAGTTTCTGTTTTTTTTTTTTTTTTCATAAACTCTGCACATTAATTCTAAAAAGATGTTTCACCATGCTGAATGCATCTTCTCATCTTTGTGCTTCTATTTTATTGCTCAGGCATGTTTTTTTGTCTTCTCGGTCTCTATAATTCGTTAGCATACTTGTCTCCTCTCTGCTCTGTCCCCAGAATTTGCAGATTTTTTGCTATTTGGGTCACTCGTGGCGCCACTGTTGCACCAAGGAGCACATCATTTTCTTTTTTTATCGGATCTGTTCAGCACAGAAGTTAATTAGGGGACTTTTTAAAAAACAAAATGTAGAATAAAGTGATTCTGATGAAATGCCAACATTTTGAGCTTAGACTGCAGTAAGTTTCCCAACAGGAATGCATGTGACGCAAGAATTTCAAGAAGCATCCGAAAGCTAGAAGTCCAACAATCTTATTTTTTTGTTTATGGCTCGAATAAATAATTTTTACCTCTTTTTTCCCCAAACATAGCCTGTCTTTCAAGTCTTTCAAACTTGCCGGCGTGATTTGGCTTCAGAGAGTTTCCAAATAATTGTCAAGCAACTTTGAAGCAAACTCAAAACTGTTAAATTAAGCTTGTGTTCATTAAGTAGTGAAGTAAACTGGTGCTACTCTGTCGTGTCGTCAGAAGGTGGCAGTAAACTTTACACATTACAGTAACAAA
Source organism: Stegastes partitus (assembly GCF_000690725.1). Taxonomy (NCBI): domain Eukaryota; kingdom Metazoa; phylum Chordata; class Actinopteri; family Pomacentridae; genus Stegastes; species Stegastes partitus. The sequence goes on from NW_007578463.1 coordinate 110,923, forward strand.
CAGAGCAGAACTGTTTTTTGGAAAAGCAGACTAACAGTTCAAGAAAGCGTAAAAACGTCTTCCAAAATTTTTCCCGTAACTTTTTCCAATGCTTTAAAATGCACATCAGAATCCATGTGTCTCTCCAACAAATGACACTAATGAGCGACGTGTAGCTGCTCAGATGAGTCGCTTCTTGTTTTTGTTCGAAATCCTCCAACACTGCTTGCATGCAGACTTTTGGGTTTCTGCAACTCAAATATTCGTAAATCCATCTTCTTGGTGTATTTTTTTTCCCCCCCACATGTTGCAGTGAACCTGTTGCTCCACTGTCATTATAGATATTGTTACTGTCCGGTTTCTCGAAAACCTCCTGCAGCACAGACAACCAACTGGAATCAGCTCTCCAGACCTTCCTAATAATATTAGCAGAGAAATAATCATCCTGATCTGCGGTTTTCTACCTAATCTCGAGCACAGATTTTGACTTGTCACAGCGGGAAAAGCACCGGTGAAGAAAATTTGGTTAACAATCTCCATGACAGTGAGGCAAAGTGCTCGACACGAGGATCCTTCAGCCGCCTCGCCCTTAATGGAGGCCAGCTGATGTGCGAATTATCTGGCTGCTGTTCCTGCCATGACGAGCCAAAATGTCTGCCGAGGAGAAAGCTCCTAGCCTGTTAAGAGAAAACGGTGCATCAGCCTTTATAACGAACGCCTAATTGATGCGCTGTCAGACCCACCGAGTGATGAACTCTGACACGTGTGCTATTTTGGTAAATATTACCCCGTTAGCTTAGCTTCACATACAGGTGGGAAGGAGGAGGAAATAAACGGTTATAAAATCAGCCCAGTCAGCACCGCCAGAGCTCACCGGTAACACGAAGAGCTGCAACAACGGATCTGTTAATTAAACGTTTAACATTTTGCTAATAGATTAATTGACTTGAGTAATTTTGAAGCAAAAAGCTGCTGAGGTTTTCTGATTCCAGCTTCCTAAATGCAAATATTTTCTGTTTTTTTCGTATTTATCTATGAGACTAAACTGAATGTCTTTGGGTTGTGAACAAGACATTTGTCATCTGGGCCTTTGAGCAACATTATTTATAAGATAAACAACTAATCAATCAAAAAAATAATTGATATATGAATCAATGATGAAAATAAACATTTGTAGCAGCACAGACAACATGTTAAATCTTGGTTTGGTCCATGCAAAAAACTAAAAATAACAAAGATCAGAGTGGTTTAATGGGAGGTTATGTTGGGTCGAATTCCTAAATTGTTTTTGTTTTGGTGTGTACACCTTAAAAAAACATCTTTTAAAGCACTTTTTATTATTTTTTAACTTTAAACTTCCTGTTTTTCTTGTTTTGTTTTATTTTTACGGATAATAATTATATAAATATATATATATATTAAAATAATTTACATGTTTTAAAAAAACAAAACAACAACAACAACAAAAAATGGTTCAAACTGTGAATAACATCCAGTTCAAATATCTGTTAATTTAAAAACAGGAATTTGTTCTCTTACAAGTGCTAAACCATAAAATCATACCGTTTCACTGCATTTAAAATGAGCAAAAAACATATTTAATTTACAGATATTTTCCATTATTTATCAGACAAAATATGTATATTAGGAAATGAAAAACGTTAAATATTTTTCAAACTGTTTTGTATTTTTGCAAATGGCGATTCGTCCTTTTACAGTGTTTTACAGTAAAACTAAACCACTTTTCCTGTATTTTAATCTGGTATCAATATAATTATTTTAGTCGTATTTGCCATTATTTTTACAGTTTTCTTTTCAGTATTTCACTGGTTTTTTAACATGTATTTTTTGGCATCCTTGCTGCCAGATTGTTTTTCCTTTGCAGTAAACACATCTCAAAGCAAATCTCCCAAAATGTTGAACTGTTCCTTTAAGCTCTGATTTGGCTTTTCTCTGCTCCTCAGTCACATTCATACGAAACAGCTCCAGATGACAGTGCTCTTTTAAAAACCAACCACACGCGTGCAGCTCTTTTGCTAATCTCATGCCTAGAAGTGTCAAAGTGTGTTAACCAGGGTTTTCGCCTCCTGTGCTCGTATCTCACGTCGGGAACATGTCCCTTCACTCCTGCAATTCTGCTTCTGACAAATCAATGGCAAATTAAAACCAGTCTGCACCAAATCTGCTCCACTGTTGGCCTGTAGCGTTAAATTAAATGTCACACAGAGTGCCTTCCCTATCTAAGTGTGATCCTGTAGTCTTATATCAGCTGCCTTTCTTTCAGTGTGAAAGAAAAATAAGCAGCAGTGGAGGCGTTGATGAATAAACTCTACATCACGTCCTTGCCTCTGTAGCTCCCCATCCACTCTGGCTGAATGTCAGGCTACCATACACTTGTGGGAGAGACAGAGAGAGAGAGAGAGAGACGGGAAAAAAATAAATAAAGAAAAAGAAAAAGAAGGAAGAAATGGAGTCGCGTTGGCTTGCGAGTAAAGCAACATGCCAAGTTTGAGTAACGGCAGACCTCCAGACTGCGGCGCCCACTGAACTCCAGGCTCAAGGCTTCGGGATCCGTTGATTTGTTGACGTACGAGCCAGATGTTTCCAGGTGCCGCTCGGGACGCCCGCCAATTTGTTACAGTTTGCCGGACGGGGTTCGTGTTCAAATTATTCAATTAGCGCTGCGTTTTGGCCTGTGGACAGAATCGCATATTAAAGAATGACCGGGTGGATTTTTAATAGTGTTTCACTGAAGTGAAATGAAGCTGCAGACCATCAGCTCATCCAGCGCCTTAGGGTCATTAGTAATGTGATTTAGCATATTTTGACACTCCACAGAGATTAGTCATGGTGTGCTTTTAGTAGTTTTTGACGTGAGGTTGGCAAAGTTAGGGTCCAACAGCACCGACTGAGGATGAACTGCTTGCTGGCTGCCCTGAATCGACCCAAGCGTGGGCTACTGGTTCAGATGGAGTGGAACTGCTAATGTAGTTTCTTCCTGCTAATTGGCCGTCCAAAAAAAAAAAAAAATAAAATAGATTTTTGGCTTTCTTTCCCAGCATTAATTATCCAGGACTGTTTGGCTAGTTAGCTAAGACAATGCGAGTTTGTGATAGTTGAAATTATCACTATCTGTTCTTGACTTAAACCGAGACACGTCCTTCATGAGCCTTTCAACGGAGCCGCTCAATTTGACTTTAGTTTAAAAAAACATCAACTAAAATAATTTTTCTTAAAGGTTCCCAAAGCTTGTTCCTGGCAGGCTGCTGGGTTTGCAAAACAGTGGTGAAAATCCTTCAGACAGACTTAAACGTTTGGAGACTTAAACATCTGGAGAAAAAACTGGTGGAGACCAAAAATGGAGCTAAAAGAAGAGTCTAGTCTTACAATTGACAGGGTGACCAGAAACACAACGTCACATTACAACTGGTGTTTTCTGACATCTGACTGGCTGAATTTGCATCGAACAAGCTGTTTACAAACGTGCCTACAACATCTATTTTAGAAATGAATACAACCCAATGTTATATTAGTTTACAGTTAGATCATCTGCCAAGTAGTAGAAGTTACATCACACATAGTGACTGTCTGGATTTGAACTAAATGAAACAACTCCATTTAGTAAAGTCAGTCAGAGATTTGTACATTAAACAAAAAATATAAGCACAGAACGCAAGAAAAAGTCAACAGAATCGCAACCCTTTTGTTATGAAGTTAGGCCCAAGTTTAGAGCTCTTTAACTGGTGACAAGTTCTTAACCACCAGTGTTTGGCCACTAGGGGGCACTGCAATAGGAAGAAATGGGTTTTTTTCTATTAATTGTTGGGGTATAAAGAAATAGGTGTGTCTGGTAACGCCGTGGAATAACGCCCCAAAACCGAGACAGGAGAGTTTGCCATGTCAACCTAATTGGTACAACAGCTGTAATGGGTTTTCAACAAGCCCTCCTTTGATCTAGTCTTCATCAAACTTAGTACAGATGATCTTCAAACCAAACCTTGCCAGAATGATCAGATTGATTTTAGATTTTCAAAACAGTTTATCCCTTAGAACCAATTGAATTGATGGTATCTTGGAATTTTGTTCACGAGTGACCAGAAAATAGAGAGGGTGAGATGAATGTATGGATCTTTTGCAGCAAAGCCACCATTTGTTGTCTAAAAAAATCGGCTTTGATGGATGTCCAACACCGTGATCCTGTCCCCAGAAATATCCTCCAACTTCGCCATGCCCTCCAGGAACAATAGGACAACTGTGACTCTTTGGCTCATTAGCATTTCCACTATAGTGCATGTGTGGTTGTTTCTCGACGTCCATTTTGTTGTGGAGATGTCACATGTTGGAAAAAGAATGGTAAAATATTACACGCTGGGTTTTTATTTTCTGGGAGACGTGGTTTTTATTTGGACAACCAGTGTCCGTAACAACAGCACACCAGCGTTTCCAAAGAGTTTCTAATTAGCGTTGGGGCCGATGGCTGACAGTCAACAGGATGCTGAGCCCAGACATCGTGATCCCCTGCCACCCCCAGTCCACACCGACACCACTATCATTCCACTGTCTCTGCTCTAATGCAGAAAAACATATTTATTACTTATTTCCTATTTATTACTTATTTGCAAGGATTTCCCTGCGGATCAAGTTGAGCCACAGAGCTGATGAATATGTATTTTAATGAGTGTCAGCCAGAGAGCGCACAAATGAGGGATGGGTTTATTCTAATTACTATTATAGCTCCTGATTTTTTACTGAAGGAAAAACAGCTTATTTAATCACACTATTTACCGCCTTGTGAATTTTTTTTTTTTATAATAATCAGATGATCTGCTTAATGAGGCAGATTAAGCACAGGCTACAGGGAGGAAAAGTAAGGAAGGAGAAGACAGGGCGAGTAGGTGAGGATGAGTATTGAATGGGATCAAATGTGCCAAAAAAAATAGCACTGGTAATTAATTAGCTGTAATAAATGAGTGGTAATTAAAAAAACATATGAAAGACAATATAGCTGCAAGCAGCGACGAGGGGGTAAGGCAGTTCAGCAGGGCACAGTTGCCATGACAACGCGATCCGATCATAGTAAAAAGCATGGCCGTAAGCGCTGAGGTTTAGAGATTGGGTATGAGTGACACACGAGATAACTTCTTGTTTTGGTGCTTTTCCTGCTTTGGACAGAATGACGCACGTTGAGTTCAGGATCTGGAAGCTTAAAGGACTGGAGACGAGCAGGTATCTATACCAGCAGATTACGGTTGATATCTATGGCCACTGGAAACTTTTCAAACTTTCTGAAAAACCGTGGATGTCGGCCGCATGGATTTTGTCGACATGATCTCCTAAGACACCACCAGACGTAACCTTCATAAGGCCAGCACATCAAATACTATAAGGAAAAACCTGTTTGTGCTTATTGCAGATTCCATACACTCAGGGTAACCATACTACTATACTATATAGAAAACCCAGTTATAAAGATTTAGTACGTGCCAATACATACTGCGTCAAATGCAGAATGCCAAAAATACAAGCACGTCCTACTACAGCCGATTTGACCCACAATCCTCTGTGCAGTGGAAGATGTCTTGCACAAATGTATGCAAGCTTGAGTCATTAGAAATGTACAGAGAGGTGACAGATAATAAGAGATAAACCGTTAAAGCTTAAGGTGCATTATTATGACGAAGTAGTCCACCACTGTTATATGTATACTACATGTGACGGTACACGCTGGGTAAGGGAGGATGCAGTCCCTGCTAAAAGTAAAAGAAATATCAATTGGAACGCAGCCCAAGTTTGGTGTCAATACATGAAACTGTGGATATGTGGAGATAGGAACTCGCCTCGTCATCAATCCATTTTCTGCAGAGCCCAATCAATGGTTTCCAGTTTGTCCTGGAAAATCCCAAGGTGTTCCCAGGCCAGACGAGATGTGTAATCACCTCAATAAGTTCTATGTCTCCCTCAGTGTCTCCTCCCAGTTGGGCATCTCCAAAGGAAGGCGCTAAGGAGGCATCCTAATAATAATAGCAATAATAATCAATCAGATGTATACAACGGCTTTTCTAGACACTTAAAGACACTTTACACTGTCAATTATTCATTCACACACATTCATTCCGGTGGATTGTAGCCACAGCTGCCCTGGGGCAGACTAACAGAGGCGTGGCTGCCATTCTGCCCCTCCAACCACCACCGTAACAATCCATTCATTCACACTTGCCCAAGGACAGGTTACAGGGCGGAATTGAACCGCCAACCTTCCAATCATTGACCAACTCACTCTACCACCTGAGCCACAGCCGCCCAATCAGTAGTGGTTGGCGTCCTTTAATGTAAAGAAGCAGCAACTCTTTTCCAAACTCCCTCCAGATGTCCAGGCTGATCCAGCCACCCTACAAAGGAAACCCATTTTGGCCGCACATGTCTGCACGCTTGTTCTTTCAGTCACTCGCCAGAGTTCATGACCATAGTCGAGGGCTGGAGCGTAGATCAACTACTAAATCTCTACAACAATCTGGTACAACGTTTGCACTACCGTTGATGTTGCACCAATTCATCTGTCAACCTGACGGTGGCAAAGAAGCTTTTAAGATATCACAAAGTTCAATATACTCTAAGGTAGAAACAGTTCAGAAAATCTAAAATCCATGTGGTAACTTCTGCCAGGCTTGGTCTGAACCAATTTTGGTGAAGACTGAACTAAACTGGAGGCCTGTGAAAAAAATGTCTAAACCTTTTTGATAGAATCCATTAAGGCTGTTGCATCAATTAGGCTGACATGGCAAACTGACATGTCTCGGCCTTGGGGAAATGATTTGCTGGAGTCGAACGCATCAGAAAAAGAAATATCTGCTTATTGCAGCGCCTCTCAGTGGTCAAATAATGTAAAACGTAGCCTCAAAATGGTGTTCTGAGTCTATGTGCAGAGTTTGGCTCAGATAAATCACAGAAGAAATAAGTTATGACGTAGTTTAGATGAAGAAAAAAAACATGTTCACCAACGTGCCACAACATTAAAACACTGACATGTGAATCAAACAACAGATTATGTCATCACTGTACATTACAATGTGGAATACAGACACCAGAGTACATCCCCAGACGTCCTGTGTCCACGACTGGACGGGTTAGAGGTGTTTCGGTGGTACAAGGAACCTCCATAATATTAGGCAGATGGTTTTAATATTATGGCTCCTAGTGTATAAGAAAAAGATCACAATAGCCGCCTGTGTAGCTTCACTGCTTGGCCTCCAAATACATATATATAAAAAAAAACTGCAGCATCTTTGTAGGAGCAGCTCGTATGATACGAGCCGTGACCTCTCAGAAGACCTCACTCGTGAAGGACTGGTTTTGCTCCTCATAGCTCAAACGCTGAATTGACGAACTGAATGTTTCCTTTTCAGTCACTCTGAAGGACACAGCGCAAATCAAGTTCTCAAGCAGTCAGCTTTAATGAGTTTAAAACAGCATAGGAACCAATTACGTCGTCAAGCTCAAGGTGCTGACAGCTAATTACAAAGCCCGGAGTGAGGAAACACTTGCAGTGAGAATTCTATCTTCCTCAGACAGCACACCTGCCTGTTGAGAGTCATCATATTCAGGCAGTGCTGCGTGTGAAACTACACCCTTCATCAGTTTATGCTGCAGCACTGGAGACTGCTGCGTACCGACCAGGTGAGCCGCTAAAGATTCAAACATTATTTTTTGCTGATGGACACTGTAAGCCCACAGAGGGGAATAAATCCAACTTTACTTCTGCCTCGCAGCTACTCTTCTCCGATGACAACAACCCCGCCAGATGAAGACTTTATATATACGCTTGCTGTCTCCACTGGGCAGTTCACAAAGGATTCACTTCCCCTTCTACTATTTCTGTGTTACACTGAAAATTGAAAGTTTTCCTGATGATTTGGACGGTGCAATAAGGAGAGGCCTGCTTGTATTTTTTGGTGAACTAGCCAATCTAATGTTAGAAGTTCTATTGTTACAGGCAAATGTTCCACCAAAACAACCTGCCGATCTTGCAGGGGCACCATCACTGCATCCTGGGCTAAGCACCACCCAAGATGATTGTTGGAAGAAACAATATGTACAGTTGAAACCAGAAGTTTACTTTCACTGTATAAAAAGACAAATAACCTTTTTTTTCTCACTGTCTGACATTAAATGTGACTAAACTTTTCCTGTTTTAGGTCAGTTAGGATTACCAAAATTATTTCTATTTGCTAAATGTCAGAATAATGAGACAGAGAATATTTTACAGATTTTTATTTCATGACTTTCTTCAAAGTCAGAAGTTTACATACATTTCCTTAGTATTTGTTAGCGTTGCCTCTAAACTGTATGACTTGGGTCAAACGTTTTGGGGTTTCCTTCCACCGGCTTCTCAAAATAATTTGCTGGAATTTAGAAGACCCATTTGCACCCAAGCTTTAACTTTCCTGGCTGATGTCTTGAGATGTTGCTTCAGTATTTCCCTATAATGTTCTTTCCTCATGATGCCATCTATTCTGTGAAGTGCATCAGTCCATCCTGGAGCAGAACACCCCCACAACATTCCAAAGCCATGACATCATCATCTGGGCTTTCCCAAATAGTTTGAAGGCATCTTAGCGTATGTAGACTTCTGACTTTAAAGAAAGCAATAAAAAAACATCTGTTAAAAAAAATCTCTCTTAACATTCTACATGTCTTTTTCTACAGTGTATGTAAACTTCTGGTTTCAGCTGTACATAAAGCAGACTGATAACGAGGTGCAGTGAGACCATGGAATTAACATGTGCAGCATTTTTCATTCTATAGATATTTCACTCCTTACATGTCTACTTTTTGTCAATACCTGTCTCACACCTGCTCAGCCTGCAGTCGGAAAACTATGAATTTTTAAGTGTTGGTTGCAGCTGAGTCACTAATGACTGCTTGGCTGCACAGAGGGGCGCAAAGTTTTATTTATTTATTTATTTTTTTTACAGAATCCAATTTGAGCCTTCATTTAAATGAGACATGTGGAATAAACTAACTCTGAGGAAATATCATAATTTCAAACTTAGATTCTGATCATCTTCCAAAAAAGAACTCGATTCATGAATGATTAATTCAAGGACCAAAAGTTTTTCTTTTTCTTCTTAACCAAAATATGTCTGATGACAGAGGATTTTTTTTTTTCTGTTTCTACAGTTTCTGGCTCTGATTAATGGTGCTATGTTGTCCAATTTATAAAAAAGATAACATGCCTTTTGACATTTTGGGGATTCATATTCATATCACTTAATGAGTAGATTGGGTTTAGATTGCGAAACGCTTTGATATGAGAAGACTGAAAGCTTTAATAAGGAGTAAACGTCCTCCCAGCTTCCTCTTTATGAAAGCACTCAGAGCATCAGCAGTCTAACAAGCTACAGTTCCTTCCTGAGGTGTTGGTTTTCTTCACCAGACTTAATTCCGAGGTGTAAGTTCTGATAGATACTGTTCAGTCTCGCACGCTGTGTTTGTAATGAGACTGAGGTCTGTGCATGAATATACAGCGCGCATTCGAAGTTTGCTAATAAGAACACGCCGTCCTTAGAAAAGTTTTTACTCAGAGAATATAGACGTGAAACATATCTGTTCATATCTAATGATTTCCAACATGTAGATGAAGCTTTTTTGAAGCTGTTGAGGGGGTGTGAGTTCAGAGAAAGGTTACCACAAGAGACGCAACGTTAGCCAATTTAGCATGGCTAGCGCTGCCTCGTGAGAAAAGTTTAAGCTGGTCGGCAGCTACCGAGCAGATCGAACTCTCCAATTTTTCCACGGCGCAGTTTGACTGCTCGCTTGGATGTTGTTGGTCGTCCCCTCCAGTCGTTGGCTTCCGTCCACGGAGCGAGTAATCACAGCCAAGGAGACGGCCGGCTTGTAAATGCGGAGGACTGTTCTCTGATCCCGGGCTTGGTGTGCGTTCGAAAGCTTAATGATGCCTCCCAGTCACAAAGTTGTGTAGTGAAATCAGATCAGTTATCAGAATAGCATGACTCAATAACGGGACACGGTCCTGATGTCACAGAGGCGTTGAGTAATTACCTCTTTTATTGACCGCTTTAGGTAGTATCTGTGAAGTTTATCTCTTAAAAAGTCTGAGAAACTCTAAACCACAACCTCCTCTCGTCCCCTTGGGCTGACGGTATACAACACAAGAAGCCTCTTTCAAAAAGTAACCAGAGCACAACGTTAATACCACCAGAAACGTAGCAGGTTTCTATTATAAAACTGTCCTTCATTGGTGATCTAAGGATATGTAGGCATGACATTCAAGTATTTATGACAACATATCCTCATGAAGACGGTATTTTTGACAGAAAAGCTTATCAGGCTGTTGCTACCTTCAGACATGATCTCGAGGTGTTGACACGAGACGTCCCGTAGACGAAACGCTTTGTGTTAAAGCGCTAACATCAGCCATAAGTAAGCTATTTATTTACGAGCTAACAAGCAGATAACATAACATAGGAAACGCAAAAACCTCACAAAAAGATGAAGCTATTGGGAATATCAACAATTTGCTCAAACGCAAATGAAAAAATCATAAAATCGTCATATATATCAACTTCCAGACAAGTGAACTTCGGTGGCCTCTGTCATTTCTGAAAACATCCGAAAACTTGTCTCAACCCACTGAGCTTTCAGACAACTTCCACTTACAGGACATAAACACCACTGTTTTAAAAATAAGTTGGTGAATCCAAACAACTAATTTTCCTCCTTACAGCTCATTTAGGAGTCAAACTGGAAACCCGAACACGATAAAAAAAATTAAGTAGAAGGTCTCATTATTTAGACCAGGAGAGCAACTCCGAAAGAAATTTATTAGAAAGTTTTAATCAAACTCCTTTAAAAGTGTGAATATTAAATTGTAACATGGATTTAATGGATTATTTAAAAACACAAATATGTTGAACAAACTCTTTTTTTACACATGGTTTAATTGTGTTTTCGACTTTCGTAGTAGCTTTGAATATTACGAAAATGCACCTCAGTTTTCTGCACAAATGGTTTTTCAAACAACACCGCGGTTATAAAAACAGAACTTTAGTGGCGCAGAACAGCAGATTGGACGTAACTGTTGGTTAACATGTCGTCTTTATGATACTTGTTTGGTTGTCTGACAATAGAAACAGGAAAATATGTAAACAAGAACAGCTTCATTGGCATTTTAGCTGTAATAAATGCAGTTTATGTGAGGACAGAGAGCAGTGTAGAAACCACCTTTTTGTTTCGCGATATTTTCGTGTTGCCCCACGTCTACGAAGCCTCGGGTCTCGAAGAAGTTTAATCTGAACCTAGTTGGACTCTCCTGCCACTATTGTCTTAAAATACTGCAGGGCAAGCAACAACTGGAGTCAAAAACGACCTTTACAAAACTTATTTTCCCATATTGTTTGGACGTAAATGAGACAAAATGTTTGCAGTGGGTCCAGTATTCGGCAAGAAGCGGCAACTGCAAAAAGTCTACAAAGCAATTCCATGGGAAATATCCCCACGTCAGAGTAAAAATGAAGTTTTTTTTTCCACTAATAGGCTCAGATAAACTAATTGCAGCAGGATCAAATACTGCAAATGTCGGGGCATTTACATGGACTCCTCTAGTGAACACAGTGAACACAAGCCCCCGTTGAAAAGGCCACACGAGTCTAGGAAGCTTTGGCAAAAGAAAAAGCAAACAAATTGGAAACTTCTGCTGCAACATGACGTCATTTAGTCCATCGGCCCTTTAATTATGTGCAAACCTCCACACTAGACACACCAGGCTGTGTTATTTCTCTAATTTCACAATTTACCTCACAGACATCGAGACGGCGGAGAAAAGTTATGGCTCATTATTGCCCAAAAAAAAACCCCGGCGGTAACGGAGCATAACATCCGCTCATGCATTGTCTTGACATCTGACGGGCCTTTAAACTAGACTCTCAGCGGCGAAACACAACAACACCAACGCAGACGCTCGCGGTGATTTGCTGACGGCTATATTCGGTGCGAATAGCCCCTGTGGGTGGCATTGTGGTCGGTCAGTTAGTCAGAGGGGTAATAACATCCCGCTCTCTTAGTGGAATCCAATCATATCTCTGCTTTAAAGCGTTTAATGAAGGCAAAACTGCAGAAAACAAGTAGCAAAAAATGTACGTCTAAATGTTTGATCTCAAGGAAAAGTGCGGCTTTAAACTTATAATCGCTTGTTTTTGTAACAGGACGGTCGATGGATGAAGCCGCGCGTCAACCCTCGAGGCTTTCATTTACCCGTCCGAACGCCGCGTCGATAACTCGCGGGCCCTTTCAACGCCAGCATTTTGAAGAGATTCCAGTCATCGGTTTACCAAATGCGTCGAGTCATGTGGCTGCGGAGGTTTTTAAGGGGGGACTTCTGAGTGATAGTAATGAGCTCTAGGAGACAGCAGCGCCGCGGTTGTAGTCGGCACGGCGCCCAATTATCCGCCGGCACCTGTCGAAGTCGGTCGCGGCCGTAACGCAGTGGTGCTTTCAAACGCCACGCGTGGAGTCCCACCCCTCCGCTATATCCTCGGCGCTCCTGTAATGAGGAAGGGGTTGCTATGGAACGAGCAAGCCGGATTGTTTATCTTAAAGAGGCCCTTTGAAAGACATTCACTCATTCCTGAATTGTCCGAGTTGTTTTGAAGCGGCATTTCTCACTCAGCAGGTTCTGTTTGTTTCAATCAAAAGATCTGCTTTTTACCTCCAACGTATGTATTCATGAAATCAAATGGAGACGACAAATCACAAGGAAACACGTTAAGTCGACTGACAGCTTCATAAAGTTGTGGCGACACGTCTGAGGAGTGCTTGTGTGAATTTAATTGATATTTTAAAGCTGGTTTGAAGATTAAAGAAACATTCTCACCTTGATTTTTTAATGTTGAATTCGTTGGCAATATATTAATGTGTAATGTTTTTAATCAGTTCTTTTCATGCAA